>NC_090878.1:507748-510248 GCF_036669935.1 Montipora foliosa | reverse complement strand
TTATGGCAAATTAAGGGTCCATGAAATTAAGGTATAATTTAGATGTTAATGCGTCAGTACAATTAAGTGAACACAAATTTAATATGTAAAACGACCTTCAAATAAAGAAAATTAACATGAAAGAGGAGGTTGAATTTCACAAATATATAAAGAAAATTAACACAGTTAAGGCACAGTTGGAAGTGACCACTGCAAAAATTTATTCAACACTGGATGCAAAAAAGTTCCTGAATAAAACTGAACCCTCTGGTCAATAACACAGTCCTCAAAATTCTAATAAATGTACGAGTTAATGGAAACAAATAAAATATGTACTTTCATAAATGTCTGGAAAGCTAGGTCTAAAAATTAGGGTAGGAGGAATGGAAATTAAGAGCACCGAAATTATTGCAGCTGCACTTAATTAATGGAGTGGAAAATAATGCTAAACAAAATTACTGCAACTTAAACTAACCAGAATTTTTATAATCATCTGAAGGTGCTAAGTTACAGCATCAATGGGTAGCTTTTTGTAAATCCAGTCAGATATATATATATATATATATATATATATATATATACATATATATATATATATATATATATATATATGGTCTAGATAGCAGCAACAATATAGATATTCGTATAAACATAACAACTTTCTTTAATTTTCCAGACATGTTTCGACGGTACATCCGTCATCTTCAGTGTTACATATTTTGAAATCGCCGTTGAATTTAAAGCGCGCGCGATCTTACAAACTTCGTTACATTGCGTTGTCAATATTGCGTATTAAATCAAAACAGAACAAAACAAAAATTTTAATGAGTGACGCTTAGTTCCTTACAGGGAGAGAGTCAGGTTAATGTGTTTCACCTGCTGGTTGAGATCGGGCTTCTCCGATTTTATATACATGGATTCCTTAAGCTTCACTTGGTACTTAGTGGCTGCAGAGTCCAGGATCTCGAAGCAATCCTGTGTGCAGGATGCCTTACAAGACTCTAAACTCTGCACTCTGAACTCTGCAGAGTCTTGTAAGGCATCCTGCACACAGGATTGCTTCGAGATCCTGGACTCTGCAGCCACTAAGTACCAAGTGAAGCTTAAGGAATCCATGTATATAAAATGGGAGAAGCCCGATCTCAACCAGCAGGTGAAACACATTAACCTGACTCTCTCCCTGTAAGGAACTAAGCGTCACTCATTAAAATTTTTGTTTTGTTCTGTTTTGATTTAATACGCAATATTGACAACGCAATGTAACGAAGTTTGTAAATTCAACGGCGATTTCAAAATATGTGACACTGAAGATGACGGATGTACCGTCGAAACATGTCTGGAAAATTAAAGAAAGTTGTTATGTTTATACGAATATATATATATATATATATATATATATATATATATATATATATATATAATTGTTATAGAGAACGAGGACGGACAACTTTGAGCGAAGGAAAATATGTACAGTAAAAATTCTAAAAATGATAAAAAGTTTAATAAAAAACGTTTCGGTCTGTGACCTTCATCAGTTGCAGTGCAAGTGAATAGTAAATCACAATTTTCTTAAATAAGTTTACAGTATAAAAGATAACAAAACATTTCAAAGATGATTATATAACAGGGCGTGATAACATATTCGCAAAAAATTAACAAGTGATGAACAAGCGGTAATTTCTACGCGTGAAACCGATGACAATACGAACAAACCCACGGGGAAAACCAAATCGAAAGATAAAATAAAAGAATACAAACATACAAATAAAATGAAAAGAGAAAAGAAAAGGCTGTCGAGTCCACTGAGAATGTAAAAGAGCTAGCGTTAAAAATAAAAGGGAGAGAGATAAAACAAAATTCCTAATCAGAGCCCCTGAAACCATGCCGTGACCGGGCACAGAAGACGCCCCGAACTGGACTCTTAAACAGCAATATTGTGATAAATTCCCCCGCCCAATTTACATGTGATCTCTACGTTAATTGCAGTTCATTCTTTTTTTCGAGTGAAATTCCTGACGCCTATTCAAGCCAAAAGGTGCCAAAGAAAACGACTGTGCACTCCAATATGCCTCTTTAGTGATAATGAGTTTCTCGATGCTGCATGAGTTGTTGACAGTCTCCTGCACTTGATCAATACATTGGAATGAGAAGTCGCTTAAATCATGTGGTGTTTTGTTGAAATGTACCGCTACCTCACAAGTCTTTTTCTTAGTGACCATAGCAGACTTATGGTTGCGAAATCTAACTCTGAAGTCAGTTGTTGTAGAACCAATGTATTGCAGGCGACATTTCTTGCACGAAGCCAAATAAATAATGTTCTTGGAATCACAAGAAAGTTTTGATCGTATTTTGTAACTTTTACCTGTTTGAAAACTTAGGAAAGAATTTGATTCAACTAAGAAGCTGCGACAGAGATCGCATCTTGTTCTTTTACACTTAAAACAACCATTAGCCTCAACAATCTCTCCGCGTTCAGTGTTGGGGCCATAACGAGATGGCGCCAACAATTCCTTAAGGTTTT
>NC_090878.1:495248-500248 GCF_036669935.1 Montipora foliosa | reverse complement strand
TGAATTCGTTTACCATTTTAATCATTTGAATCCTTGTTTCTGTTTGTTGCATTTAGTTCAGATAAAAACGTTTTCATTCTCTGTTCATTCGTCTCTTTACAGAAACTGATAGCACAGTCGTGGACTTTCATTATCGAGCGATGTAAGTTATTTTCAAACCATACTTTTGAAAGTGATAATATAAGTAATGAGATATGTGAACTGCAAATCTTTTTCTATACAGAGACATGTCGGTCTATTTACAGGAACCCCACGCCAAAAGTAGAGGGTGTTCTCAAACGTCAAACATTGCTTTCCGGCGATGTAAGTACCGTATTTATTCGAATACGGTAAGCGCCAAAGGTGCTTATTAAATTTGTGGTCCTCAAGGGTGGTGGGCCCTTATTCGAGGCTGGGCACTTCTTAAATTTGCACCATTTTTAGCAAGTAACAGAATTTTAACCGTTCATTGAAAGTTTTTGTAAAGATCTAAGGAAACTCGGTGTTCGGGTAAGTCGCTTAGTAGTACTTACTCTAATTGTCACTAAGGTCAACAAGCGAACTCTGCGTCTCAGTCGGGCGACTGATCGAATTGCCGACGTTACGCTGTCGGACATCGAGGACGCAGCTCCTTATTCGAGGTTGGGCAAAGAAATACGGTACATTATTTCTACTGTAAAAGGAGTAATTTTCAATCATGGCGAAAAGTTAAAAAATCAAACCCCGCCATCAACAAATCGAATTTGTTGTTTGCGTTGTGGTTATATTTTACCCTTGGTTCATATCTCCTTTTCCTTTGATTCAACCTTCTTATCATACATTACCATACCCAAAACAAAAGAAAATACAATTGAACCAAGGATAAGGTCTTTTATTTGAACCCTAAACCCTACGAAATTGTGTACTCAACAAACCAAATATATTGAACGTTTTATTTTAGATCTAAAGAACAGGAACAATCATGTTGTAACAGTTTCTTGTGCAAAGTGGAACCGTTGCGAAAGTGTTTCTAAATGAAGCTAATGGACTCGGTCTTTATAGCCCCTGTGGACAACTGACTAGCGGACACGTACTTTCGGGTATCGAACAAAATTGACTAAAAGAAACCCTTTAACAGCATGTTTTATTCTAATGTGGAATGACGCCAAGTTTAGGTGCTGAGAACAACTGGCTGAAGGTGAAAACGGATCATATCAAGTTCAGGTCCACCCAAAATAGGGCCTATTCAATTGTAACAACACAGCTTAAGTCAATTTAAATCCCGTTTTCTCTCACAGAAAGCATGTCAAGCTCTAATTTATCCAGAATAAGGGCTTCTTCATCCTTGTTTGGAGCAAAGTCGATCACCAAATTCAGGATTTCGGGATTCTTCAAAAACTTTGGATGACACGCTCTAATACACAATAAATCTAGATGACAGCCCAGTGGATTGTCAACTGGTGTAACTTTGTCGGTTCCTGCTCGCCATCGATGTACGACTATGATGTCTATTTGTGGTGGGCTTTCGTCGAATTCTTTGCGGCAGCCTGGGCACTTTCGCACGCGGCGCTTTTGTTTTCTTGTGATGAGAAAGGGGTGACCGGATTCACGCCATGGATAGACTGAAGCGCGAGTTGGCTCTACTGAAGACGGTGTAAGTGATCGTTTCCGTTATCTTTTTTGTTTGTGGCTTTTCTTCTTCCCAGCCTCTGGTTTGCCAGTACACAACGCATGCAATCTTCCTTTTGGAGTTGCCTTCAGAAGACTATTTATGTGCTCTTCCAGTTTGTTGTTGTCGTGCGCTGCAGCCACAGTGTAAGCACACACTTTATTTGCTTTGTATTGCAGACAAGAATCGTCACATTGGTATCCCAAACGTTTGTGGGGCTGCACAAGATGGGGCTTATTGGAGGAAAAACTCTTCACAAAGCGACTTTCGTCTCCAGAAAAGGCTCTGGTCACAAGACCACCAGCAACCAATTTGTGTGCTTTTTTTTTGGTACCATTTATCATGGGCTGTGAAAATCCAAGTCCTGCTAGACGATCAAGCTGCAGCATGTCTTTGCCTTCCACGTCGTTGCCCTTCACTGATGCCCGAGCATCGTACAATCCAAGTGGTTGGAATTCGTCTACTGTAGTTAACACATCGGAACGTCTGCATTTAACATCTTTGCCTTTCTCCTTTTCCTTTCTTGTTCGGACAGATCATTGTTGATTAGGTGGTCTGCACTCTTGGAAACGAAGGGACGAAACTCTTCTAACACTTCATAGGGCGATTCCAGACCAACAAGGGCTCTTGCCACGTCATATAAAGGAGTCGACGTCGCTCTCTTTAAACCCTGTCCAGTTCTTCAGCATGGCGTTACCAGACTCTGACACGTTCTGCGTGTAGAGGACTTTACTGAACTGTGGAAAGCCTGCAAGCTCTGCATTTTCTGAGATCACCCTGTCGCGAGCTACTGGGATGATGTCACGCGAAACATAAGAGCAGAAGCGGTTCATTGGCTCCTTAAACCCAGCATCTGCAAACTGTCGCCACCTTTCAAGAAGATTTCCTAAGTTTTTGGCTCCAGATTCGCGTGTTGACGTCACGCAGACATTTCGGAGCTCTTCAATGGAACTTTCCACGGTGGGCCTGGGAAGACCAATCTGCCTTGCATTCTCTCGTATGTCGTTGAAAAGATGATTGGCACATCTAAATCGGTACGGTTGGTGAAAGGTGGAGTCCAACACCTTCTCCAGGTTTATTTCGCCAGCCGATCCACAACCTTTTAACGACTGAGAGAGTGAGGGCTCTTCTGAGACCAGGGCTTTAAAAAGGTGGCTGTAAGACTTTCCCGCTTTGTCTTTAACTAGAGCTACCGGCCCAATCATTACTGGGTGGTTTTGCTGACCTTAGCGTCTCAGTATCAGGTTCTGGTATGTTGTCACTACCGCCCAAAATGGTCCTAGATTAACGGTTACGTCGACAGAAAGAACCGAACTCTTGCCGAAATCTGTGCAGAAGTTTTTTATGTCATTCAGTTGCCTGCAGTTGAAAAGCAGATGTGTGGCAGTACCAGCTGTTTTGATAAACTGCTGGTGGAAGCGTTCGTCATCATCTTCCATTTCCATGGAATTAAGGGACCGGAACAGAGGATCTTCTCTGATGTTACCCATGGATTTACCTTTCATGTTCTTCACGTTATAGACCTGTTTCGTGTTCCGTGGAAGCTGAGAAACTGCAGAGGCGCCTGTTAGACCCCCAACCTTTTTCTCTACGTTATGAAAAGGCTTTCTAGCAGACGCCACATCATCAGTTTCCTCCTTTAATAGCTGTATGGTTGACTGATTGACCCTAACGTACGGCAATTGTTTTCCTTTGCTGTTACCGTGTGGCAATAAATCAAATGAGCAGGGCTCTCCTTCGAATCTGTACTGAATAAATGCGTATGGGAATTCTTCGGGTTCAGCAACGGCCTTGACAAGGTCTTTCCATGCTTTGTTTCTATAGATTCGTCGCCTGACCATTTCACCCCTGCAATTATTGCGCTTCGATTTACTTAACTTCCACACACCCATAGCGTCTACTGCTGCATCTGATGAGCCCAAGTTCTTTGTGTTGATCAGGAAGCTGACGTTGCAAGAAACCCTCCTCACTTGGACGCTGGAGGACAGATGCTGGCTGTTCTGAGAAGCCATGAGTTGTAGCACTTGGTCGTTGGTCATTGGATCTGTCCTACCATGAAATATCCCGGGTACATGTTGATGGCATGATGATAGGTCGCAAGTAATAGGTGTTCTGTTCATTGTAGAGAGAAATGTCAAATTTAATATGGACACATGTAGAAGGCAAATTATACTCCATTCATGCAAATAGCCAGATCTAACATATTTTGTGGGCCTTGACCATAAATCAATTATAATAGGCTTCCTACAAGATCCCGAAGTTTCCGTTTTACTCTCTTCTCTAATGCTCGTAACATTATAGAGCGAAAGGCAGACTAAGCCACCATTCGGTCGGTCCCTCCACGCCTCCCCCCCAAATCTCACGTCCCACTGGATACAGTTTCTGGAACTATAGAAATTGTTAACAATGCTTGACAAATACCCGACAGACCCTTTGTAAAATCGCATCACATGAAAACCTTAGTTGGCGCAGTTTTTTTGGAAAAAAATGTCACCTTTCTGGAGAGCTGTCTGATGGGCTGCTTGAAGTGTCAGAACTTTCAGAACTCGTTCTGTAAAGCTGTATTTTTCTGTCACGTGGGATACTGGTAAACAAAATAAAAAAATCAAATTGCATGATAACCATAGCTTTCAGTCTTATCAGCTGTAACAAATACTGTAACTGATACGTTAAGAGAAAGTTCACTCCAATAAAAAACTGCAAGGTCATAAAACAATCTCAAAAGGCGCTGTTAACATTAGCTCACCTGCGAGGCACATACAAATCTACCGATCGGTCTTCTTTCTATGGAGAGCTTAGTCCTTTGAAAGGTGTTACTCAGTCCTTAAACAGACTTGTCGCTATCCTGTACATACGGAACAACAACTATATCACTTTCCTGTCAATGAGTGCAACAATCTAAAGAATTCATTGAGACTGGAAGAACGGGAAAATTAACTGGCTTTCGTCATATTTTTGCGTATCTGCTTCTTTTAACGAACCCAGTTGGGTGTATCAAAGCTAACCCATGTGCCCTCCCACAATCATCTTGCAGTTCATAATGGTGTCCCAAAAGACTAGGAAACTAATGGGCTCTCTGAGAAATACACAGAAATTGTAGGTCAACTTTGGTCAACAAGTTATGACCATTTTCTTGAGAAGAGAGGTTACCATAACAACAGTATAACCTTAAGAAAACACCCTAAATTTAAGCTTTTAGTGCCAATAACCCAAGAACGAGTTCAGTGACCCCCATTTTTTTTTATTGTGCTATGATCCACACATCATGATACTTTGTTTTGAAAAGTTGAAAAAAAATATCAGAGGTGGCGAGCTATCAGATAGATTTTTTTTTATACTTTGCAAAAAATTGTATCGTGACATATTGATCATA
>NC_090878.1:475248-487748 GCF_036669935.1 Montipora foliosa | reverse complement strand
TCCTCGTTGGGTGCCCTTGAATAGAGCTTGTGCATTAACTTGCCAACACATGTTTCGTGACCCTTACATGATGATACCGCTTTTACTAGACTTGAACAACCACAAAAACACAACTTTAATATTGAAACTAATAAAAGTGGCTTGAAATTGAATTAAGTCGGACAATGTCAATAAGCAAGTGTAGGCT
Source organism: Montipora foliosa (assembly GCF_036669935.1). Taxonomy (NCBI): domain Eukaryota; kingdom Metazoa; phylum Cnidaria; class Anthozoa; order Scleractinia; family Acroporidae; genus Montipora; species Montipora foliosa. Next base: position 487,561 of record NC_090878.1, on the reverse strand, counting down.
GCTCTAACTCCGAAACATGGCAAAGGATGTTTAACGAGGGCACTGTATACTTATCAACAACAGAGCCTAGAGCATTTACCACTACAAGTATTTTCAGTTGTTAAGTTTCAGTTGATTACCTCGCTACTTTGGTGGGAAGTTGCATGAGCTAGAAGCCCTTTTAATTTTTCGGCGGGAAGTTGCATGGCCAGCGAATTACATAAACATAAACATATAATTGAAAAGCGCAGCTTTTAGGCTTGCCTAAATATGTATATATATTAGTGATAATCTTGCTAATTAATAAAACAGGAACTGAATATTTAAAAACGTGACGAGCTGATCCCTTCTCGCGTGGGTTTTAAAAGCAGGTGGTGACAGATGCTTGTTGCTTCTCGGACAGAAACAATCCTCCAGACGTTTTTCTTGCTTTTAGTCCTCGTTCCTTGAAAAGGTATGTTGAAAACTTAAACTTTTCTTAAAATGCAAGAACTACGTCCTCCCATGCACTAAGAAGAAATTGTTAATAAGAAAGCACTTTGTAACTTTTCGCTTGGACAAGTTGGCAATTTAATGTCGGTTCCAGCGCAGTTTTTTTTTTTTTTTTGGCTTACCTCAAAACTCCGAAAGGTATTATCAAGAAATAAACCGAGTGAGTTCTGATTCTTGAAAGATGTCGAGTTTGATGTTTTCTTCCGTAATCCTAATTAAAACGTAAGGTTATAAACTATTTTTTTTCTAGCCCTACAACCCTCCATGACAGTTTGAGAATGACATGAAATTTCATGAGGGTTTCTGCTGTTTTCCCTGCTACACAAAAAGGCATCTTTTTAAAACATGGTTTGATACCATCATTTTCGAGCTTAACACAGAGTAATCAGTAGGAACTATTGAAGTTAGGGAAGAGGAAGAGGGAAGGAAAGTTGGTAGGGGATGGACGGGGGGGCAGGGGGGGGGGGGAGTTTCCAACTCGGTATTCGCCTAAAAGTTTTAGAGATGGATAAGACGAAAGAAAAACATCGTGGACTGAAGAGGAGTAATTATTGAGTGTCTAACTTTTCATTATTCCTGTTTAAACATGAGCCCATTATTCCAAAAATTATTATTACTTATCTGTAGAAAAAGCTACTTATTGCTGCTTATTTTCCTCCTCCATAACCTTTTGTTCCATATTGCCATCGAATCATATATAGGACGAGTGATCCACGGTAGTTAATGCATTGTAGCGCTTTCGCGCGCATGCTTAGATTATTTTGCAAGAAGGTTTTAATGATAAAAGGTCCATCAGTCGTAAAACAGCTGGAAAGCTAAGGTAAAGGTAACATTGGAGAGACTATTCAGGTGGCTGGATATACATTAATTTTTTTGATTGCAGTTTCATTCTTTTGGAACTATCCTGCTGGAAATGATTCTTTGATTCTTTGATAACAAATATTATCAAATATTATTATGAATATCAAAATTCAAACCCAAATAAAATACGTCTTTTGAAAATTGAGGTTAGAATATAAGATAACGGACCAAAAATAAGTTAAAGATGTTTTATAACTCACCAAAATATGTCCCTTGATAAAGACTCATAGAAAGTTCGTTTTTCCTAAGAATACTCCACCCAGAACTTTGGAACTGGTTCATCTCCAAATTAATAACATGACAATTAATAAATAATTACACATTCAAATCAATGAATTTTTCAAATGGTCTTGATCGTACAAATGCTACTATTATTTACTTGAGTTTTAAGGAAGTTTTTTCGATGTTTCAAATATGATTGTCAGCCATAGTGAGTGTAACAGTAAAATTTTTACAAAATGATCCGTTTATTTATATATAACTATTAATACAATGATTCCCTTTGTAGATTAAATGATGGTTGCATTCAAGCTAACCAACAATAATATAAAAAACACAGATGAAGTAACGGTAAAAGCTTCAAAGTGTAATGCTCTCATATTTTGAATTTGAGCTTGAGAACGCGGCTAAGAAGGCTAGAATGAAACAAGTGAATATAAGAAAGACCAATGGGCTCCTGGTAGGACAAAGAATTGTCCCATGTTGATTATTTGAACTTTATAAAGTTCAAATAATCAACAATGATGTAAAGATTATTTTTATCTATTGATTCCCGTGACCGCGCGGCCACTTTAACAAGAGTCAGCATTGAACTAACAACGTAGTATGAGTAATTATAGATTTAACATCATTTTCTTCGGAATAGGCCTAAAATTTAGGGGGGACTCGTATTCTTTCCTCATATTCGTCTGACTATAAACGTGAAAACTATTAAAACGTCGCACACACAGAGGGAACAGTAGGGAGTTTAAGCACCCGCGTTTTTGAGATGCGGACAGCAACCGGAAGTGAGCTGTTTTCCTTTTTAACCTGTTTTCACGCAACCACATTTACATTGCTAAGTATCTTTTCTTCATTAGAGATGATTAGTACAAAAATCTAGAAGACACCACTGTCCTGGCACGCAAAATTTTCTCTTCCGGTTGCCGTCCGCGTCTCAAAAACGCGCGTGCTTAAGCTCCCTAGTATTAATTAACAACCACCTTAGTCCTTATGAAAACAAAACTGACCTAAGTTTACTAATTTTTCGTTTTCATTTTGGTTGTTCCACAGGTTACAAATGAAGCTAGTGATTTGTCTGATATCGTTTCTGATAGTAGCCCTTACAGTCCAACATGCCCTTGGTAAGTTTCTCCTATAATGTTATAATTTTACTCCTATTCTTTATACGATATAAGTCACGGAAATCCGTTGCTGAGAAACAAATGACGACAAAAATTGAACATTGCAAGAAAACAAAGGGGGTGTTTGAAACTTTCCTGTCTATATCGCTTTATTTGGACCTCTATGAAATGGACCTGCCTAGAAATTGTCACCAGTTTCTACAGTGGTTTATAAGTATAATATTGAGGAGGCTCCATTGAGTTTCTAGCGGTTTAAATATGTTGCCAGCAAAATCCGTTCTCAGGTTGAATCCGTTTTTACCTAGGTTAAATTGGTGATCCTTATTTTCCCTAGATTGAAAACGCACTCAGATGAATTGAAGAAAAAAAATTTGGGGACCCTAAATTAAGCGTAGAGAAAAAATTAAGATCAGGTTTAAGGATTAGTTTTGGTTTTTCTACATAGATATCAATTGCCTTATCATAGAAAAGTAAATAATGAAAAGAACTGTGCTGAGTTGAGCATGTTCGTTGTTGTCGTGTAGTGGTAAATTCGAAGGCACAGGACTATAGACCTATAAATGCATAGCACAGTTCTTTGCTTCCCTGCTATGTTGCTATCTTGAGACTAACGAGATTAGTGTATGAATACAGAAACCGATTAGATGATAGGAAACATAAGACGTGTTGAGATGCGTTAGAGAGAAGATGAGGGGTACAGCTGTATTCAGTCCTTTTTGGAAGGTTGATTTTTTTTTTTTTTTTTTTGTATTTTATTATTGTTTTTTAACATTTCCATATTGGAGTTACAGCACTTACAAAAACGAAGAAATTACAGCAATCACAAAAAAATATATGTATATACAGATTTGAGCTAACAAGTGGATGCTAACAACCACCCCCCACCCCCCAAAAGTTCCCCCTACATGATGCAGAAACACACACACATACACATACAAACACACCCACAATAGCGCTGTGTTAGAATATCGAAAAAGATATAAAAGCACGTTTCAATCTTCAACATCTTCAAAACCACTCTTACTCCATTTGATAGAGTGAGCTTGCCAATTATTGTTCCATTTAGCAATTTTGCTCTCTAATTGGTAGACAAACTTAATTCTTTGCAACAGAACGTAGAAAAGTGGTTTCAAATTGTTGGACCTACAATAATAAATGTACTGTTTTGCGATGAGGATAATATGATTTAATAAGAGGAAGCAATCTTTCCTTTGCCAGTCACCAAAAATTATATTTGCAGCAGATAGTGATTCAACTTTAATTTGTCTTCCACTACACCAAGCTATGAGTTCTTTCCACAGCAATGTAGTAAAATGGCAAGTCACAAAAAGATGTTCCAGGGATTCGTCCAACATACCACAAAAGGTGCACAATGAGGAGTCTATTTTGCCAAAGCTTTCCTCTTTATGGATGAACGAATCCCTCGAACATTTAAAGAGAGTAATTTAAAATCAACGTTATCTTTTGTGAAAGTGAAACATGAAGTAATTCTTCTCCAAGCTGGTTGAAACATGTATAATAAGTAAGTAACACGTAGCGCCTAACACAGAACAAAAACTACTTGATAAACACAAAAACAACTCACATGTGAACAATGAACAAACACATGCATCCATACGCATTAAGAAGAGCAGCAGATATTCTATATCCATATGCCACCCTTGGGATTTAAGGACCACCGTTGATTCTCAACAATATGCAAAGTTTACAAACCACACCCGCTATCAAAAATAAACATATAGCAAGCTCATTTAAATACTCAACACACCGTCAATATAAAGCTTATCTGGTTCTCGCTTATCAAAAAAAGCTACTTTGCCTTCCTCTCTCGCTTTTTTCATTTTTGGCCATAATTTTTGTCTTCTTTCTCGTATTTCTTTAGGTAAATCCGCGTACACTTTCACCTCCGATTCCACCCCTAGATCACGCACACTTATGAAAACACGCTCACGTTCCGGGAATCTAAGAAAGCGAACGATTATCGGCCTTGACTGTCCTGCCTTCCTTTTTCCAAGCCTATGGACTCGCTGAAATTCAATGTTCCTCGCGTCTTCTAGCTCTAATTCACGCTCAAAAAACTTGTACACCACGTCCCCTGTGTTCTCAGTACTGAGATCTGTTTCTGGGAGGCCAAAGATTCGTAAGTTCTCTCTTCTGCTATAGACATCCTGATAGAGAATTTGGTCATGTAACTCTTTAATCTTCCCTAAATTTTGTTTCTCCCTATTCTGCATTTCCTCGATGTCTGCATTTAACGAAGTCAGCCCCGCATCCAAGTCTTGAATCGTCTCATCCATCTTCTTAGCCTTATCATTAAAGGATACTATACTCACTTGAATCTTATTTACGGCTTTCTCCAAATTAGAGATCTGCGAAAGGACTCCTTCCATCGTTTGCAATTTGGTTTCCATTCTTTCTAGTCTGTCCAGGATTTGCTGAAGCTGTTGCCCAATCTTATTAGACATCGTCAAGGCTTTCAGAACTTGATCCCCGCTATCGTCAAGCGAACCGCCACTTGTGTCGTTCTCGGTGAGCGTCGTGTTAAAACTTGATATGTAAATCCTTTTACCGTCTGGTGAACGCGTTTCACTGTCTGAGCTAGAACTCGTGCTTATTCTTGTTCGTTTAAGAGTTGTCGTACTCGGCCATAAAAAAACAGAAAGAGAGCTAGCTTATGAGCGTCAAATTCACGGGAGCAGAGTGAAACACGTCTTCACTCCTCCATGGCCGACCCAGTCCCCAAGGACAAGGAAGGTTGATAGCTGCATGCTTAAACCAAGGTAGAGTGCACGCTCAACCAAGGTAAAATGAGGATCACCAAATTGAAGGTGATTCCCCAGTATCGCACTGCGCATCCTGTTCTGCACATAACAACGTTTGTGGAAACATTTCAAAATGGAGACCTTTCGCGCGGGAAAGCTTGCTAGAAAAGAGAATGGCCGTTTTCAGAGCACAACGGTGAAAAGCAAAACGGAACTGAAGTGTCATTTCAGTCTGAGATAGAAAGTGAAACCGTGCTATGGGGGAGGCGCGTTGTCTAGCTCGGTTTGCTCTCTAAAGAGCTTGCTGATGATTGCAATTATTGAAGAAGTCCTCTGCAGTTTTCGAATTATTGGAAAGAATCTGTATGTGGACTTAGCAGCTTTCTTTATATCACCCAAGCGAAGATCATTGACGGCGCACCGGTGGCTCAGTTGGTTGAGCATCGGGCTGTGACGCGGAAGGGTACGGGTTAGAACCCCGGCCGGATCAACACTAAGGACCTTAAAAGAACTGAGGAGAGAAAGTGCTGCCTTTGTAATTTCATCTGAAAATGGTTAGACGTTCAAGTCTTCTTGGATAAGGACTATAAACCGTAGGTCCCGTCTCACAAATATCTTGTACGCTCATAAGTTCCGTGTGGGACGTTAAAGAACCCACGCACTATTCGAGAAGAGTAGGGGTTAAATTCCCCGGTGTTGTGGCTGTCCGGTTCTCTCCAGTAGAAGTGGCCGGCTTGGCGGTGATGTCTCTAAAAAGGCTTGGGGTTTATGAGGCCACCTAAGCAGAAACAGGCACAAGTCAAAAGGGGACTTTGCTGAGTGCTGTAACATGTAGATGTAGATGTAGACTTTTAGATGAAATTAATCTGAAAGTGGGAAAAAAAAAGAAAAAGCTCAAACTTCAGGATTATGTGCAATCTCGTCTCCAGAATCCGCCTTTTGTCAGCACTTGGTGATGACCAAAAGAAAAGCGGACTCTGGGGATGAGACTGGATTACGTGGCACTCAAAATTAATAAAATTGAAAAGGAAAGGCCGCTTCTTTCAAATGTGCTACTTGCTCAAATTGTAGAACTTGAAGGGGACTGTGCCAAAATAATCAAAAATTTTGGATTTATCACTACAAACAGACTCAGCAAAATTTTAGAAAAAAACAAATATTTTATTTGATCATTCAAAACAAATGACACATACTAGAGCCTAGAAAATGGTTTGTGAACAATAGATTAATTTTTAGGAGCTCCCTGGTTATTTATTTTTACTGCCTGTATGGTTAGTGAAAATAGAGGGTTTCGAATTGTCCGCGTTTTGATGTTTCCGGTTGCTGCTTTAATAATTAAATCATTTCCTTTGCTTTTTTCTATAGGAAAATTCATTGCCTAACTAGTGAATTCCACCTTAAATTTTACGCTAAAAACCGATATCGCATGAACCACGAAGCGATGAGTACGATATCGGTTTTTCGAGTGAAATTTTCTTTGGAATTCACCAGTTTAGTTGAATTTTTCTTGAACCGCATGAGATTTAAAAGAAAACAAGCACCCCTTTAGCGAGCGAATGGAAAAGGAAGAAAGCCATTTCAGAGTCAACTGTCAATAGCTAGCAAATAGGAATCACGCTAAAATTTGAAGCCATTAAAAAAACTTTTTTAGTTCAAGGTCAACGAAGAGGTTTACTAAAGTACTTTATGCCACTTTATCTCTGAAAACGAGATCATTCACATTTTGATGTATTTTGTTAAAACACGCTACGTTGGCTTGGAACAAGAATCGGCAAAATACGGCAATGCAACTAAGAAAAAACGAACTTCAAACAAGATCCGCTCCAACTCTTAACGTTTAGGTGCTTTAAACGAACTTCTGAAAACACAAGCAAGTGAGATTCCCCTGTAATTTTACAAGAACTCATTGCGATTTCGTGTTTATAACATAAGGGCAAATTTTTTTTTGTCACTGTCGAGGCACAACGAAAACCAGTTGGGCAAACGGATTAAAAAAGCACTTGTTCGCTCGCATTTTAGAGCAAAACAAACAAACAAATCAACTTTTTCTTTATGTCCAAAAGAGTACAGATAATTGTTATTTAATTCCAGTTGACAATAAAAATTCGATTTTAAAAATACGCATCCATAAAAAAAAAAAAACACCTAACTTGAAGAACTGCCCAAGGAAAGGATATGTGGAGTAACTTCTCCCAACAGGTATGAGGTGTTACCGGTATCCTGTTTTGTCGTTGCCGTTCACTTTCGCTCTCATTTCGTTTCTGTTCAAGTCAGAGGTCTTCCAGGCATCATGCAACCTTATCAGAGCTTCTAAAGATATGCCAAAAATTGCAATACACAGAAAAAAGCAGCTATAAGCAAATTAGAAATAAACACTCAGCTTTAAGCTTATATCCTTCCGATACTTGACTTGAATAACTGCGTAGCTAGCAGTTTGGACCACAGATGTTCATGATATATCAAACTGGATTGAAACCAGCGAAAATGCTGAAAGAAAACAATTTCGAAACCATTTTCCACCTGAACACGAGAAGCGTTCACTGTGTCAACTATGGTTGACGTACTATTTCCGTGTAGCGGCGTCGAGCCACACAAAGAGCGAGAAAAATGAAGCCTCGTTAATGTTTAGGTGAGTTAGCCTGGATTGAGCCTGCAATTCCATCAAAAACCAGTACCTAGTCAGCGGCCAACAAAGAAACAGCTGACCTCGTTGTGCTCTAAGCCTGACCCCGCGATATAGTCACGTGATACTGGTAAGCGGATACCTTGTTTTGACTGGTGTCGATCGATCAAAACATGGATGTTCAATATCAAAGATGAATGCTGCAAACTAGCATGATACTGGTCACATTGGCATACATGTAGGGGTGGACGTACTTACGGTCGATGACGCCATGGCTATAAAACCAAGGTTTCTTGCATCGATGGGTTAACCATATTTTGTTAACAATGGTGCTCCGCAGAGCTCTGCTATGAAATCCTTTTCCCTGACTTTTCAGTAATTTGTTTTCACTTGCTTTGGGTTATTACCAATTCGAAGCAAGAAAAAGATAGAGAAAATAACTAAGCAAATTAAAAATCAACATTACATCATGTATCATCATAAATATTCTTGTTCTTTCGCCATTTCAACCTAATCAAAAACAGCGGCTACAAACATAATGATAAAGCGCATTTTACTTTTGACTTGACGTTTCGTTTACTACAACATACATCTTCAGAAGTGACGGTTGAACAAATATATAAAGTTAAGAAGACTGGTAACTAGGAAGAATAAGATAAAAATAGTAAGATAAATAGATAGCAGTGAAAACTGACCGCGTAATAAAGCCACAGTTTTTCACGTATTAATAATGTTTCCTTTATTTTACAAAGCAAATCAGAGCTACCATTTGCTAAAGCTTGAAAATGGTCCCATTTTATGTTTTGACCTGTTTTTACTGCCTGATCTGCAATCGCGAAAGTTTGACTGATCCCTTTGAGTGCTTTGAAATGATTTTTTTTACGGTTACGTAAGCGACGTTTCGTTTTACCAATGTAAAACTCATTGCAGTCCCAACAAGATGCCTTATAAACAACTTTGGATTTTTGTGATTTGCGCAAACGATCTTTATAAGGGAAAAAATACTTAATACGACAGGTACTCTGGAATATTACTTTGAGGTTTACAAACCCATAAAACTTATTGATACAAGATTTTAGGCGGCGTGTGAAAAGTTCACTTTGAAAACCTAAATAAGGCAAAACAAGAATGACATCTTTCTTGGGGACTGTAGCGATAGGATTAGAAAATATATCTTGATGCCTGTTTAAGACATCATTCATATTATAGGAAATAATTTCTACTGGGTAACCATTTTAAAACAAAAATTTCATAATTTCCGACAAACCAGATTGAAGTAAAGAAGATGAAGAACAATCGCGTAAACAGCTAAAGGTCACTGTGCGCATCAAATTAACTTTGTATTTTTGGGGTGTAAAGGAATCCCATTTGGTATAAAGTCCTGTAAATGTTTTCTTTTTCGAAGATGGAAGTGGAGAATGAATGGTCTTGATTGCATTTGACGAGGATATCTAAAAATGGAATTTGATTGTTTACCTCAAGTTCCATTGTGAATTGAAACAACGTGAAAGTGTCATCAACGTAGCGACACCAAATGGGCGGACATCCTTCGATTTTTGTATCCATTTTTCCTCAAAATGACACATAAAAGTATTGACACGAGCTTGTGCCAATGGAGATCCCATGGCAACACCATGTATCTGATCTTACTACTTTTATCTTATTCTCCCTAGTTACCAGTATTCTAAATTTTGTATATATCATATTTGAATTTGTTTAACCGTCAGTTCTGAGGATGTATGTTGTAGCATACGAAACGTCAAGTCAAAGGTTAAAATGCGCTTTATCATTATGTTTGTAGCCGCTGTTTGGTTTACATCAGGTATGTTTCAGTTCTTCTATTCCTTTGATAATTCAATATTGTTGCTCCCTGTCCACCTAAGGAGATTCATCATTGAACAATGTCCTTCTAAAAAGCTCTGAGACAGAAAAGTAGAATTGCTTATCATGCACAATTTGCCTAACCCCAACCTTAATGCTAACCATTTCAAATCAGTGCCTGGACTTAACAAAAACGTGTCGGCTGTAGATAAACATAAGCTCCTGGGTATTTGGATTGAATCTTCTTTAAGGTGGGACGCTCATACAATAACACTGTTGGTGAGGCAAATAGAATGTTGGGTCTAATAAGGAGAACATTTGGACCCAAAGATCCTGTGGCAATTAAAACAGCTTTTAATGCTTTAGTTTATCCTATTTTGGAATATGCCTGCCCAGTGTGGAACCCTTATTTGGTTAAACACATAGACAGTATTGAATCCATCCAGAGCCGTGCTACTCGATTGATATGTGTATCTGATAAACCTTACTCTGAAAGGCTGACTGAACTAAACTGGTTATCATTGGAGCTTAGAAGGAAATACCTCTGCTTCCTTCAACTTTACAAGATAATTCATGGCTATTCTGATATTCACTATACCGCATATGTGGATCTGACTGGCCCAACAAGAAGTAGAAGTAACCATGACTTTAAAATTAGGCCTAAAGCAGCAAGGACAAACTATTTTAAATTTTCATTTTTTAACCGTTACGTTAATGACTGGAACTCTCTACCTAACTCAGTTATGTCTGCTTCTAGCTTAAGCTCGTTTAAAGCTTTACTACTTAATTATCTTTGTAATTAGATAGGTCTTTTAGTTTTCGTACATATTGTGAAATTATATATTAGATATACTATTCTTAATTGTTTTAACCTTTATTTCTGGAGAGCAGTTTTTATATGGGAATTCATTTTCCCCCTATTGCTTTCCTTTACATATTGTACTTTTGTATTTATATTTTCTTTTGTACATTGGTGAGAAGCTTTATTAAACTTAAACTTAAACCTAAACAACCACTGGGGTTTTATAATATACTCATGAAAAATGTAAGCTGCACTAAGTTCATCCACTCACTTCTAGGACCAACTTTACTTACCAATATATCACAACATACTATGATCACACGTACTTGCCAATAATTGATGGATTCTTGTTGATGGTTTCTCTACATTCAGTTTCAACCTAGGTTGAATGTAAACTTAACCTGAATTTAAATTTAACTGTAACATATACATATGATTTCTAATAACTGTTGGATTTTCGTTTACCTTTTTTCTTGCCTTGTCAACCTAGGTTGAAACGAATTGACCTGGGTTGAAACAAATTGACCCGAAATCAAATTTAACCAGCAACACCTATTCTTAAGAAGTTAAAAAAAGAGATTACTCTCATTTAATACCGTAGACCATTCAATTCTCTTGAATAAGTTACAGCATTATGGAATTAGGGGAATTATGAACGACTAGTTTTCCTCTTACTTGACTTTACTTATCTGACCGTTTTAAGTCCACTCAAATTGACTCAAATATTGCGCACAAACAAAAATAATTTTTTGGTGTGCCACAAGGGTAAGTCCTCGGTCCACTTCTCGTTCTCAGCTACATAAATGGTATTCATAAATGTTCCGAGATATTTGATTTTCATCTCTTTGCTGATGATACCAATCTAACATATGCCGATAAAAGTCTGAAATCACTTTAAAATGTTGTAATTATGCACTTTGCTTTAGCTATGGACTAGAATACGGGGCCGATACTAAACCGTCATTTATTTCCGCTAACGTCTTACCTGTTGACATGTTATATATCAAAACTGGCTTCCCCTCTCCATAGCATATCCCGTAGTATTGGGCCCTTTTAATTATGCAGTCTTTTTACTCTATCTCGGCAGGTTCACGCACATAATACAAGGTTTTCTAACGTTGACAATTAATATGTTACCAAATCAAGGCTTAACCAACAACTTTATTCATTTGCTAGACTTGGCCAAAGACTGCGGAGTTCCCTTCAAGAAAATCCGCACTCCTCACCTAAAAAGTCTTTTAACAAAAATGCTCATACACTTTTATTCAAATTACGTAAGAGTGAGCATGATTATCCCCCCTCCCCCCCCCCCCCCCCCACAAAAAATGTTCCTACGACAACTTCCGGATAATTAATACTAGCTTCGAATTTTAAATAAATGTTTGGAGTCGTTTTTTTTTTCTTACTTCGTTTACGATTACGATACTACGTTATATTTTTCTTCGGTTATTGCTCATGCGCCTAAGTTTAATATTTCCAGTTGCGGCTATTACTTGTCATGTGTACCTGTGTTTGTACTAATAGTATTATTTTTTAATTATAATTGTCATTCGTAGTGATAATAATTTCTTTAAAGTAATTTATTTCAACGTTTGTAAACTGTATTACGTTTTTTTATTTTTGCTCCTTC
>NC_090878.1:455248-467748 GCF_036669935.1 Montipora foliosa | reverse complement strand
CTGTTTTTGTCCTTGTTATGATAAAGACCTCCCTCCTTTTCTTATGTTAATGATGTTGTTGTCATGCTAATTAGACAATTACAAAAGTATCAGTTCACACGAGAGGACATGCTGCTGCCACATATCCCTGAAACATGTAAAAAAAACACTTTCATATGTGTGCATATGTTGTGATTTTGTTCCTGCTACATGTCCCCGCTACACGGTCCCTCTACATGTCGCCTCACTGTGCACTACACAAGTTTTTTGGTCGCTGGAGCATGTCAATCAGGAGAAGCTAAGCTGTAGAAGCCCTTTAAAATAATATTTTTCACGGTTACACTTTATGTTTTTTATCCTCCATTTTTTATTCTTTTCGTCCCTTCATATATTCTTCCACTTGGAATTCATGGTCTTTACCAGCTTGTAAGTATGCGGAATTTATTTCACTTTTTGGGATGTTTAAAACTCATAACCACATTGCAAAATAAGAGGGAGTCATTGAACATGCACCAGCTACAATATAGGATTACTAATCGTCATCTTTTTCCTTTAATTGGCCGACTCAATAATTACACCAATATGGAAAAGATTCTTTTTTCAAAAGGGAGTCACCACTTATTGTATCCACTGTGTAAGTTTCTATTGAACAACTGACTTAATCCCTTCAAAGCTAAAGTTCAAACTTTTGAAATGGGCTGATTATTAACCACCACGACTGCATTTTCTAAGGAGACAATCAACCATGCAAAGTCGTTATAACAAACCTTGAAACCTTTCTCTTTGTATTTTGATCAGCAAGATAGTTTGTTTTTCCTGTGGACCCATTATGCTTAAGCTACAAAATGCGGGCAGGTTTTTTTTTTCCTTGCACTTTTTTTTGCAATATGCACAAAACTTATTCGGTGGAGAATACCTTATATGCAATATCAAGGTTACCATATTTGTACGTTGTACTATGATTCGTGATAAAAAAGTCAGTCAAGAGAACTGAAGCTTTAGAAGCCCTTCGTGATAACATTTTTCACCGTTCCATTTCATATTTCGTATCCTACAAATTTTTGTTTTTCTCTCTTCATATTTTCTTCCACTTGGAATATATGGTTTTTACTAGCTTGCAAGTATGCAAAATTTATTCTCATTTTTAGATTGTTAAATATCGTAACCACATTGCATAATGAGAGGGAGTAATTGGACATACACCAGTTTCACTAAAGGGCTATTATTTGTAATTTTTTTTCTTTAATTGGCCGACTCAGTAATTACGTCAATATGGAATTTATTGTTTTTGTTAAAAGGAGAGTCACAAGTGATTGTATGCACTGTGTAAGTTTCTATGGATTAAGTGGCTTAATCCCTTCAAAGCAAAAGTTAAAACTGTTGAGATGGGCTGATTATTAAGCACCATGAGTGCAGTTTCTAAGGTGACCATTAACCATGAAAACTCCTTATTACAAACCTTGACACCTTATCTTTGAATTTTGATCATTAACATAGTTTGTTTATTTTGTGGAGCATTTACGCTTAAACTAGAAAATGCAGCCACGTTTCTTTTCCTTGCAAAATCTTTATAATACGCAGAAAACATTATTTGGCGTAGGTTACCTTATATGCAATATAAAGGTTAACATATTTGTAGGTAGTACTGTGATTGCTGATAAAAAAATGTCATTCCAGAGAATTGAAGCCTTAGAAGCCCTTTATAATAACATTTTTTGTCGTTACATTTGTTTCTTATCCTCCAAATTTTTGTTTTTCTCCCTTCATATTGTCTTCCGCTTGGAATTTATGGTTACTACCAAGGTGGTAAGTATGCGGAATTTATTCCAATTTTTAGATTGTTAAATATCGTAACCATGCACATGGCATAATGAGAGGGAGTAATTGGACATACACCAATTGCAATAAAGGGTTACTATTTGATATCTTTTACCTTTAATTGGCCGACTCAATAATTGCATCAATAATTGCATCAATATGAAATTTACTCCTGGTTTAAAAAAAAAAAGGAGTCCTCAGTGATTGCGCCCACTGTGTAGGCTTCCATTGAACAACTTTGTTTATTCTGTGGACCAATTATACTTAAACTAGAAAATGCAGCGTCGTTTGTTTTGCTTTGAAAATATTTATAATATGCACAAAACCTTTTTCGATGTAGCTTACCTTATATGCAATATCAAGGTTACCATATTTGTAGGCTGTACTATGATTGCTAATAAAAATGTCAGTCAAAAGAATTGAAGCTTTAGAAGCTCTTCATGATAACATTTTTCGACTTTTCATTTCATATTTCTTATCCTTCAAATTTTTGTTTTTCTCTCTTCATGTTTTCTTCCACTTGGAATTTATGGTTTTAACTAGGGAGTAAGTATGCGAAATTTATTCTCACCTTTAGATTGTTCAATATCCTAATCACATTGGATAATTAGATAGAGTAAATAAATTGTACATACACTGTTTGCAATGAAAGGTTACTATTTGTCATTTTTGTTCTCTAATTGCCCAACTCAATAATTACCCCTATATGGAATTTGTTCTTTTTGTTAAAGAGGGAGTCACCAGTGATTTTATCTCCTGTGTAAGTTTCTATTAAACAACTGGCTTTATCCCTTTAAAGCAGAGGTTGAAAGTGATGAAATACACTCAATATTAAACACCATAACTGCATTTTCTAAGGAGACTATTAACCATGAACAGTCTTTATTTCAAACCTTTACATCTTTCTCTTTGAACTTTGATGATTTAGATTCTTTTTTTATGCTGTGGAACAATTATGCTTAAACTAGAAAATTCAGCCACGTTTGTTTTCCTTGGAAAATATTTGTAATATGCACAAAACCTTATTCGATGTAGCTTACCTTATATGCAATATCAAGGTTACCATATTTGTAGCTTGTAATATGATTGCTGAAAAAAATGTCTGTCAAAAGAATTGAAGCTTTAGAGGCCCTTCACGATAACATTTTTCGACTTTTCTATTTCATATTTCTTATCCTCCAAACTTTTGTTTTTCTCCCTTCATATTGTCTTCTGCTTGGAATTTATGGTTACTACCAAGGTGGTAAGTATGCGGAATTTATTCCAATTTTTAGATTGTTAAATATCGTAACCATGCACATCGCATAATGAGAGGGAGTAATTGGACATACACCAATTGCAATAAAGGGTTACTATTTGATATCTTTTACCTTTAATTGGCCGACTCAATAATTGCATCAATAATTGCATCAATATGAAATTTATTCCTGGTTTAAAAAAAAAAAGAGTCACCAGTGATTGTGCCCACTGTGTAGGCTTCTATTGAACGACTGGCTTAATCCCTTCAAAGCAAAGGTTATAACTCTTCAAATGGGATGAGTATTAAACACCATAACAGCATTTTCTAAGGAGACTATTAGCCATGAAAAGTCTTTATTCCAAATCTTGACACCTTTCTCTTTGAATTTTGATGATTAAGATTCTTTGTTTATCCTTTGGGGCAATTATGCTTAAACTAGAAAATGCAGCGTCGTTTGTTTTGCTTGGAAAATATTTATAATATGCACAAAACCTTATTCCATGTAGCTTACCTTATATGCAATATCAAGGTTACCATATTTGTAGGTTGTACTATGATTGCTGATAAAAATGTCAGTCGAAAGAATTGAAGCTTTAGAAGCCCTTCATGATAACATTTTTTGACTTTCCATTTCATATTTCTTATCCTCCAAATTTTTGTTTTTCTCTCTTCATGTTTTCTTCCACTTGGAATTTATGGTTTTTACTAGGGTGTAAGTATGCGAAATTTATTCTCACTTTGGATTGTTCAATATCCTAATCACATTGGATAATTAGATGGAGTAAATAAATTGTACATACACTGTTTGCAATGAAAGGTTACTATTTGTCATTTTTGTTCTCTAATTGCCCAACTCAATAATTACCCCTATATGGAATTTGTTCTTTTTGTTAAAAAAAGAGTCACCATTGATTTTATCTTCTGTGTAAGTTTCTATTGAACAACTGGCTTTATCCCTTCAAAGGAGAGGTTGAAAGTGATGAAATACACTCAATATTAAACACCATAAGTGCATTTTCTAAGGAGACTATTAACCGTGAACAGTCTTTATTCCAAACCTTCACATCTTTCTCTTTAAACTTTGATGATTAAGATTCTTTTTTTATCCTGTGGAACAATTATTCTTAAACTAGAAAATCCAGCCACGTTTGTTTTCCTTGGAAAATATTTGTAATATGCACAAAACCTTATTCGATGTAGCTTACCTTATATGCAATATCAAGGCTACCATATTTGTAGGTTGTACTATGATTGCTAATAAAAATGTCTGTCAAGAAGAATTAAAGCTTTAGAGGCCCTTCATGAAAACATTTTTCGACTTTCCATTTCATATTTCTTATCCTCCAAACTTTTGTTTTTCTCTGTTCATGTTTTCTTCCACTTGGAATTTATGGTTTTTACTAGGGGGTAAGTATGCGACATTGATTTTCACTTTTGGATTGTTCAATATCCTAATCACATTGGATAATTAGATAGAGTAGTTATACATATACTGTTTGCAATGAAAGGTTACTATTTGTTATTTTTGTAGTGTAATTGCCCAACTCAATAATTACCCCTATATGGAATTTGTTCTTTTTGTCAAAAAGGAAGTCACCAATGATTTTACCTCCTGTGTAAGTTTCTATTGAACAACTGGCTTTATCCCTTCAAAGCAGAGGTTGAATCTGATAAAATGCACTCAATATTAAACACCATAACTGCATTTTCTAAGGAGACTATTAACCATGAACAGTCTTTATTCCAAACCTTGACATCTTTCTCTTTGAACTTTGATGATTAAGATTCTTTTTTTATCCTGTGGAACAATTATTCTTAAACTAGAAAATCCAGCCACGTTTGTTTTCCTTGGAAAATATTTGTAATATGCACAAAACCTTATTCGATGTAGCTTACCTTATATGCAATATCAAGGTTACCATATTTGTAGGTTGTACTAAGATTGCTGATAAAAATGTTTGTCAAAAGAATTGAAGCTTTAGAAGCCCTTCATAATAAGATTTTTCGACTTTCCATTTCATACTTCTTATCCTCCAAATTTTTTTTTTCTCTTCATGTTTCTTGCACTTGGAATTTATGGTTTTTACTAGGGAGTAAGTATGCGAAATTTATTCTCACTTTTGGATTGTTCAATATCCTAATCACATTTGATAATTAGATAGAGTATTTATACATATACTGTTTGCAAGGAAAGGTTACATTTGTTATTTTTGTTGTCTAATTGCCCAACTCAATAGTTACTCCTATATGGAATTTGTTCTTTTTGTGAAAAAGGGAGTCACCAGTGATTTTATCGCCTGTGTAAGTTTCTATTGAACAACTGGCTTTATCCCTTCAAAGCAGAGGTTGAAACTGATGAAATGCACTCAATATTAAACACACTAACTGCATTTTCTAAGGAAACTATTAACCATGAAAAGTCTTTATTCAAAACCTTGACATCTTTCTTCTTAAACTTTTAATGATTAAGTTTCTTTTTTTATCCTGCGGAGCTTATGCTTAAACTAGAAAATGCAGCAACGTTTGTTTTCCTCGGAAAATATATATTTGTAATATGCACAAAGCCTTATTTGATGCAGCTTACCATATATGCAATATCAAGGTTACGATATTTGTAGGTAATACTCTGATTGCTGATGAAAAATGTCACTCCAAAGAATTGAAGCTTTAGAAGCCCTTCATGATAGCATTTTTTGGCGTTCCATTTCACATTTCTTATCTTCAATCTTGGTTTTCTCTCTCCATGTTTACTTTCACTTGGAATTGATGGTTTTTACTAGTACGTAAGTACACGGAATTTGTTCTCATTTTGGGATTGTTAAATATCGTAACCACATTGGATAATTAGAGGGATTAATTATACATACACCAGTTACAATTATGGTTTCCATTTGTTCTTTTTTCCTTTAATTGGCAGACTCAATAATTACACCAATATGAAATTGTTCTTTTGTGTTAAAAAGGGAGTCACCAGTGATTTTATCCACTGTGTAAGTTTTTATTGTACAACTGGCTTTATCCCTTCAAAGCAGAGGTTGAGACTTTTGAAATGGGCTGATTATTAAACAACATGACTGCATTTTCTAAGAAGACTATTAACCATGAAAAGTCTTTATTCCAAACCTTGCCACCTTTCTCTTTCACTTTTGATCATTAAGATAGTTTTTTTATACCGTGGAGTATTTATGTTAAAATTTGAAAATGTAGACACGTTTGCTTCCTTGCAATGCCTTTATACTATGTGCAAAACATTATTTGATGGCGTTTACCTTATGTGCAACATCAAGGGTACCATATTTGTAGGTTGTACTATGATTGCTGATAAAAATGTCAGTCAAAAGAATTGAAGCTTTAGAAGCCCTTCATGATAACATTTTTTGACTTTCCATTTCATATTTCTTATCCTCCAAATTTTTGTTTCTCTCTCTTCATGTTTTCTTCCACTTGAAATTTATGGTTTTTAGTAGGGTGTAAGTATGCGAAATTTATTCTCACTTTGGATTGTTCAATATCCTAATCACATTGGATAATTAGATAGAGTAAATAAATTGTACATACACTGTTTGCAATGAAAGGTTACTATTTGTCAGTCCCGAGAACTGAAGCTTTAGAAGCCCTTGATGATAGCATTTTTTGGCGTTCCATTTCACATTTCTTATCCTCAATCTTGGTTTTCTCTCTCCATGTTTTCTTGCACTTGGAATTGACGGTCTTTACTAGCATGTAAGTACACTGAATTTATTCTCATTTTTTGATTGTTCAATATCGTAACCACATTGGATAATTAGAGGGAGTAATTATACATACACCAGTTGTAATTATGGTTTCCATTTGTTATTTTTTCCTTTAATTGCCCAACTCAATAATTACGCCTATATGGAATTTGTTCTTTTTGTTAAAAAGGGAGTCGCCAGTGATTTGATCTCCGGTTTAAGTTTCTATTTAACAACTGGCTTTATTCCTTCAAAGCATAAGTTGAAACTGTTAAAATGCACTGATTATTAAACACCATGACTGCATTTTCTATGGAGGCTATTAACCATGAAAATTCTTTATTCAAACCTTGCCACCATTCTCATTGATCATTAAGATAGTTTGTTTATCCTGTGGAGCATTTATCTTAACACTTGTAAATGCAGCTACGTTTGTTTCCTTGCAATAACTTTATAATATGCACCAAACCTTATTCGGTATAGTTTACCCTATATGGAACATGAAGGTTACCATATTTGTAGGTTGTACTATGATTGCTGATAAAAATGTCAGTCCAAAGAATTGAAGCTTTAGAAGCCCTTCATGATTACATTTTTCGGCGCTCCGTTTCATATTTCTTATCCTCCAATTTTTTTTTTCTCTCTTCATATTTTCTTCCACTTGGAATTTATGGTCTCTGCCAGTTGGTAAGTATGCGGACTTTATTCTCATTTTTGGATTGTTAAATATCGTAACCACATTGCATAATGAGAGGGAGTAATTGAAAATACATCAATTGCAATAGAGGGTTACTCTGTGTTATTTGTTTCCCTTAATTGGTTGTGATTGTGATTCTATCCACTGTGTACGATTCTAGTAAACAACTGGCCTTAACCCTAAAAACTTTTTATTCCAAACCTTGACACCTTTTTTCTTTGAATTTTCATCATTAAGATAGTTTGCTCATCCTGTGGAGCAATTATGCTTAAACTAGAAAATGCAACCACGTATGTTTTCCTTGGAAAATCTTTATAACATGCACAAAGCCGTATTCGGTGGAGTTTACATTATATGCAGTATCAAGGTTACCATATTTGTAGGTTGTACTATGATTTGTGATAAAAAATGTCAGTCCAACGAATTGAAGCTTTAGACTCTCTTGCTACTTTTGTTACTTTTTTTCTTTAATTGGCCGACTCAATAATTTACACCAATATGTAATTTTTCCTTTTTGCTAAAAATGGAGTCACCAGCGATTGCATCCACTGTGTAAGAATCTATTGAACAACTGGCAACCTTCAAAGCAAAAGCTGAAACTGTTGAAATGGGCTGATTACTAGAAACCATAACTGCATTTTCTAAGGAGACTATTGACCATGAAAACTCTTTATTCCAATCTTTCGCAACTTTCTCTTTGAATTTTGACCATTAAGATAGTTTGTTTATCCTGTGGAGCAATTTTGCTTAAGTTATAACATACAGCCACGTTTGTTTTCCTTGGAATTTTTTATAATATGCACAAAACCTTATTCAGTGGAGAATACCTTATATGCAATATGAAGGTTACCATATTTCTAGGCTGTACTATAAATCCTGATAAAAACAAAAGTCAATCCAGAGAATTAAAACTTTAGAGGGCCTTAATGATAACATTTTGCGCCATTCCATTTCATATTTCTTATCCTCCAAATTTTTCTTTTTCTCTCTTCATATCTTCTTCCACTTGGAATTTGTGGTTTTTATTAGGGTATAAGTATGTGGGATTGTTACCTTGACACCTTTCCCGTTGGGTTTTAATCAGCAAGATAGGTTGTTTCTCCTGTAAAGAAATTATGCTTAAACTAGAAAATTCACCCACGTTTTTTTTTTTTCTTAAAAAAAAAACTTTAAAACATGAGCAAAACCTTATTCGGGGTAGGTTAAGCTATATGCAATATTCAACGTTCCCATATTTGTACATTATACTAAGATTGCTGATAAAAAATGTCATTGCAGAGAATTGAGGCTTTAGAAATCCTTGATAATAACATTTTTTGCCGTTCTATTTCATATTTCTTATCCTCCAAATTTTTGTTTTTCTCTCTTCATATTTTCTTCCACTTGGAATTTATGGTTTTAACTAGAATTCAAGTATATGGAATTTATTCTCATTTTTAGATTGTTAAATATCGTAACCACATTGCATAATTTGAGGGAGTAATTGGACATAGAGAAACTGCAATAAAGAGTTACTCTTTGTTATTTTTTCGTTTAATTAGTCGACTTAATAATTACACCAATATGGAATTTATTCTTTTTTGCTAAAAAGGGAGTCATTAGTTATTGTATGCACTGTGTACGTTTCTGTGGAAATACTGGCTTAATCCCTTCAAAGCAAAAGTTGAAACTATTGAAATGGGCGGATTATTAAACACCATGACTGCATTTTCTAAGGAGACTATTAACTATGAAAAGTCCTTATTCCAAACCTTCAGACATTTCTCTTTGAATTTTCATCATTAAGATAGTTTGCTTATCCTGTGGAGCAATTATGCTAAAACCAGAAAATGCAGCAACGTTTGTTTTCCTTGGAAAATCTTTATAATGTGCACAAAACCTTATTCCGTGGATGTTACCTTATAAGCAATATCTGGGTGACCATATTTGTCGGTTGAGTTGTAATTCGTGATAAAAAATGTCAGTCCAGACAATTGAAGATCTACAAGCCCTTAAAGATAACATTTTTCGCCGTTTCATGTCATATTTCTTATCCTCCAATTCTTTTTTTGTTTACTCTCTTCATATTTTCTTCCGCTTGGAATTAATGGTCTCTACCAGGTTGTAAGTATGCAGAGTTTATTCTTATTTTTGGATTGTTAAATATCGTAACCATATTGCATAGTGAGAGGGAGTAATTGGACATACACCAATTGCAATAAAGGGTTACTATTGCTTAGTCACCAGTGATTGTATCCACTGTGTAACCTCCTATTGAATAACTGGTTTAAAACATTTAAGGCAAAAGTTGCCACTGTTGAGATGGGCTGATTATTAGGCATCACGACTGCATTTTATAAGGAGACTATTAACCATGAAAAGTCCTTATTCCAAACCTTCAGACATTTCTCTTTGAATTTTCATTATTAAGATAGTTTGTTTATCCGGTGGAGCAATTATGCTTAAACTAGAAAATGCAGCCACCTTTGTTTTCCTTAGAAAATCTTTATAATGTGCACAAAACCTTATACTGTTTATGTTACCTTATATGCAATATGAAGGTTACCATATTTGCAGGTAGTACTATGATTGCTGATAAAAAATGTCAGCCAAAAAAAAAAAAAATGAAGCTTTAGAAGCCCTTGATGATAACACTTTTTGCCGTTCCATTTCATATTTTGTATCCTCAATTTTTTTGTTTTTCTCTCTTCATATTTTCTTCCCCTTGGAATTTATGGTTTCTACCAGGTAGTAAGTATGCATAGTTTATTCTTATTTTTGGATTGTTAAATATCGTAACCATATTGCATAGTGAGAGGGAGTAATTGGACATACACCAATTGAAATAAAGGGTTACTATTGCTCAGTCACCAGTGATTGTATCCACTGCGTAACCTTCTATTGAATAACTGGTTTAAAACCTTTAAAGCAAAAGTTGCAACTGTTGAAATGGGCTGATTATTAGGCACAACGACCGCATTTTATAAGGAGACTATTAACCATGAAAAGTCCTTATTCCAAACCTTCAGACATTTCTCTTTGAATTTTCATTATTAAGATAGTTTGCTTATCCGGTGGAGCAATTATTCTTAAACTAGAAAATGCAGCCACCTTTGTTTTCCTTAGAAAATCTTTATAATGAGCACAAAACCTTATTCTGTGTATGTTACCTTATATGCAATATGAAGGTTACCATATTTGCAGGTAATACTATGATTGCTGATAAAAAATGTCAGCCAAAAAAAAAAATAATAACCTTTAGAAGCCCTTGATGATAACACTTTTTGCCGTTCCATTTCATATTTTGTATCCTTTTTTTTTTTTTCTCTCTCTCTTCATATTTTCTTCCCCTTGGAATTTATGGTTTCTACCAGAACGTAAGTATTTGTAATTTATTTTCATTTTTGGATTGTTAAATATCGTAACCACATTGCATAATGGGAGGGAGTAACTGGACATACACAACAAAGGAGACTAATGTTGCGAATGCGCCTCATCACCCCGAAAAACCCTTGAAATTCAGTCAAATTCATTCGAAACGCGGGAACATGAGAAATGGCGGATGTAGTGCTGTCATCGTTAATATTCATCGCATGTTTCCAAAAGGACGGCACACAATGAATGTCAAGATGATAAGTCATTTGAAAGACTTGGGCATTACCTTATCTTTATGACTGATACTGGTTCAATACAACGGAAAATACGGCGAAGGATCACAAATGAAGCGAAGATGGCGAGTCAAAAGCGTCGCGATGAACTGCAGAACTGGCAAGGAGCAGAGGATAGTTTTGCCTTCCTGGCGTTGTTTTTCCTTAAGTAAGAGACTTCAACTCAGAATGGAGTGCTTTTTAGTAATAAAGTAAGTTGGATTTAAATTGAAATGTAAGTTTACATTCAAAAATATGGTTGAACTGGCGCTTGAAGCGAGGACAACGACAAATCAGCTAACAAGATGGAGTCTGGACTGGTGAAGAACATCTCAATTCGCTTTGAAGCTTCCCAACCTTGAAATTTTGAACCACATGGTAAAAGTAGAGTCGGGAATTGTTCTGGAGAAGAAATAGGGCTGATTCTGAATCTTGAAGCTAACAGATAAAGCCAAGACGCAAGGTTTTACTTTACGAGTGCTCCAAATTATTTAAATTTCCTTTGCAAAAAATATTGTAATTCCCTTTTTCGAGACTTTTGTCATAGGCCGTGATACGGGAATTCCCGCTTGCTGCAGTAAGCCCAACAACCAAAGAAAAAATTTGTGTAAAGAAATTGTCATTTAAAGCGGCAAGGTTCAACACAGCAGGTTTCATGTGACACGGTGTTGTCTACAAAATGGCTCCAAATCTTGTTATGATATCATCTCACTCTGCCCTATTGTGTCTTTGACATGGCACACTTTCACGTCTGAAAATTAAATCACTGGAAAAGCATTAAATTTGAAGCTTTTTTCAATTTGTATTTTGTCATATTGCCCTAAGCTGCGAGAGTTTCAAGTTGATGAAATAACGCGCACAAGTAATTCTAACTCGGAGAAAGAGACTCAAGTCGGCATCTCATGCGTTCTCGTGTCCAAATCTTAGAAAATATTTCGTGATACGGGAATCGCCTTTAACAGCCGACACACAAATATCAGAAGAATAATTTAAATTCAACAGTTTAAATTTAAAAGTGGCAAGGCACGCGCAAGCGACCAGCAAAGTGAGCCTATTGTCCTATTGAAATCTGCAACTTCGAGCTAGTTGTTTGATTGAAAAACAGTCATAGGACGTCCCCTCAATGCTATCCAGTCATTGTGGATACATCAAATACTAATTTTCCAAAAAAATGTGGATTGACAATGATTCGTAGTTAAATTATTTATTACTTATTTATTTACAATGCACTTACACGTTTTCTTGGTACAAAATTTACTCATCTCCGGCAAAGTATTTTTTAGATTTGTATAAACTGTTTCAGGCGAGGAATAAAACACGAAATTATTACAGATAACGTAATTATATACACTATACCACCAATAGAAATAAATGGTATATAGTTAACTATACTAAAAAGGAGATTGACACTGATTCATATATAAATA
>NC_090878.1:442748-447748 GCF_036669935.1 Montipora foliosa | reverse complement strand
TGTGGAGTAACTTCTTCCACCAACTTTAAGTTATCACCGGTGTACCTGGGTGTACCGTTTTGCAGTTTTCGTTCTCTTTCTCTCTTCTTTCGTTTCTGTTTTTCTGTCATAGACCATCCAGGCATCTTGCAACCTTCAAAATTAATCTTTTACACCTTTCTCTTTGAATTTTGACCATTAAGATAGTTTGTTTATCTTGTTATTTTTGTTCTCTAATTGCCCAACTCAATAATTACTCCTATATGGAATTTGTTCTTTTTGTGAAAAAAGGAGTCACCAGTGATTTTAAGGCCTGTGTAAGTTTCTATTGAACAACTGGCTTTATCCCTTCAAAGCAGAGGTTGAAACTGATGAAATGCACTCAATATTAAACACACTAACTGCATTTTCTAAGGAGACTATTAACCATGAAAAGTCTTTATTCCAAACCTTGACATCTTTCTTCTTAAACTTTTAATGATTAAGTTTCTTTTTTTATCCTGTGGAGCTTATGCTTAAACTAGAAAATGCAGCAACGTTTGTTTTCCTCGGAAAATATATATTTGTAATATGCACAAAGCCTTATTTGATGCAGCTTACCATATATGCAATATCAAGGTTACGATATTTGTAGGTAATACTCTGATTGCTGATGAAAAATGTCACTCCAGAGAATTGAAGCTTTAGAAGCCCTTCATGATAGCATTTTTTGGCGTTCCATTTCACATTTCTTATTTTCAATCTTGGTTTTCTCTCTCCATGTTTACTTTCACTTGGAATTGATGGTTTTTACTAGAAGGTAAGTACACGGAATTTGTTCTCATTTTGGGATTGTTAAATATCGTAACCACATTGGATAATTAGAGGAATTAATTATACTTACACCAGTTACAATTATGGTTTCCATTTGTTCTTTTTTCCTTTAATTGGCAGACTCAATAATTACACCAATATGAAAATGCTATTTCTGACAGTTGTAGCCTGCGAAATTGGCAGAAATGGATATTTTGACGGCACGGACAAGAGGACTGGGTCCGGTTGTCTGGTGGGGATTATGGGTAATTTTTCGTACAAATAGTGATCCGTTAGGGATTTGAATCAGTCTAGGTTCAGCTTTCTTCGCCTACTTTTTTGTTAAATTTTCCCCTTAGCCTCCATAGGGTAGTGGCACTTAAATAGGGTTTGGAGAATACGTTCCCTCATTCCCGAAGGGTTTTGGGTTTTCGTATCCGGCAGGTGCCCAGTGTACTTTTCCTTTAACAAGTTTTTAGGAGGTCAGTACCATTAAGTATGCTTACGTATTGTTATGCTAGAGCGGAGTTTGTATGCATATGGTAAGCAAAATAAACCGGCTTGTGACGCCTGCTGTCCTACATGCCCATGTATCTACACAGTTGTGTTGTGATTGAGTTAGTCGTGTTGTGCCTGATTGGATAGTGGAGTTAAAATTTGTTCTTTTTGTTAAAAAGGGAGTCACCAGTGATTTTATCCACTGTGTAAGTTTTTATTGAACAACTGGCTTTATCCCTTCAAAACAGAAGTTGAGACTTTTGAAATGGGCTGATTATTAAACAACATGACTGCATTTTCTAAGAAGACTATTAACCATGAAAAGTCTTTATTCCAAACCTTGCCACCTTTCTCTTTCACTTTTGATCATTAAGATAGTTTTTTTATACCGTGGAGTATTTATGTTAAAATTTGAAAATGTAGACACGTTTGCTTCCTTGCAATGCCTTTATACTATGTGCAAAACATTATTTGATGGCGTTTACCTTATGTGCAACATCAAGGGTACCATATTTGTAGGTTGTACTATGATTGCTGATAAAAATGTCAGTCAAAAGAATTGAAGCTTTAGAAGCCCTTCATGATAACTTTTTTTGACTTTCCATTTCATATTTCTTAAACTCCAAATTTTTGTTTTTCTCTCTTCATGTTTTCTTCTACTTGAAATTTATGGTTTTTAGTAGGGTGTAAGTATGCGAAATTTATTCTCACTTTGGATTGTTCAATATCCTAATCACATTGGATAATTAGATAGAGTAAATAAATTGTACATACACTGTTTGCAATGAAAGGTTACTATTTGTCAGTCCCGAGAACTGAAGCTTTAGAAGCCCTTGATGATAGCAGTTTTTGGCGTTCCATTTCACATTTCTTATCCTCAATCTTGGTTTTCTCTCTCCATGTTTTCTTGCACTTGGAATTGACGGTCTTTACTAGCATGTAAGTACACTGAATTTATTCTCATTTTTTGATTGTTAAATATCGTAACCACATTGGATAATTAGAGGGAGTAATTATACATTCACCAGTTGTAATTATGGTTTCCATTTGTTATTTTTTCCTTTAATTGCCCAACTCAATAACTACGCCTATATGGAATTTGTTCTTTTTGTTAAAAAGGGAGTCGCCAGTGATTTGATCTCCGGTTTAAGTTTCTATTTAACAACTGGCTTTATTCCTTCAAAGCATAAGTTGAAACTGTTAAAATGCACTGATTATTAAACACCATGACTGCATTTTCTATGGAGACTATTAACCATGAAAATACTTTATTCAAACCTTGCCACCATTCTCATTGATCATTAAGATAGTTTGTTTATCCTGTGGAGCATTTATCTTAACACTTGTAAATGCAGCTACGTTTTTTTCCTTGCAATAACTTTATAATATGCACCAAACCTTATTCGGTAGAGTTTACCCTATATGGAACATGAAAGTTACCATATTTGTAGGTTGTACTATGATTGCTGATAAAAATGTCAGTCCAAAGAATTGAAGCTTTAGAATCCCTTCATGATTACATTTTTCGGCGCTCCATTTCATATTTCTTATCCTCCAAATTTTTTTTTTCTCTCTTCATATTTTCTTCCACTTGGAATTTATGGTCTCTGCCAGTTGGTAAGTATGCGGACTTTATTCTCATTTTTGGATTGTTAAATATCTTAACCACATTGCATAATGAGAGGGAGTAATTGAACATACATCAATTGCAATAAAGGGTTACTCTGTGTTATTTGTTTTCCTTAATTGGTTGTGATTGTGATTCTATCCACTGTGTACGATTCTAGTAAACAACTGGCCTTAACCCTAAAAACTTTTTATTCCAAACCTTGACACCTTTTTTCTTTGAATTTTCATCATTAAGATAGTTTGCTCATCCTTTGGAGCAATTACACTTCAACTAGAAAATGCAACGACGTATGTTTTCCTTGGAAAATCTTTGTAATATGCACAAAACCTTATTCGGTGGAGTTTACATTATATGCAGTATCAAGGTTACCATATTTGTAGGTTGTACTATGATTTGTGATAAAAAATGTCAGTCCAACGAATTGAAGCTTTAGACTCTCTTGCTACTTTTGTTACTTTTTTTCTTTAATTGGCCGACTCAATACTTTACACCAATATGTAGTTTTTCCTTTTTTGTTAAAAATGGAGTCACCAGCGATTGCATCCACTGTGTAAGCATCTATTGAACAACTGGCAACCTTCAAAGCAAAAGTTGAAACTGTTGAAATGGGCTGATTACTAGAAACCATAACTGCATTTTTTAAGGAGACTATTGACCATGAAAACTCTTTATTCCAAACTTTCACACCTTTCTCTTTGAATTTTGATCATTGAGATAGTTTGTTTATCCTGTGGAGCAATTTTGCTTAAGTTATAACATACAGTCACGTTTGTTTTCCTTGAAAATTTTTATAGTACGCACAAAACCTTATTCGGTGGAGAATACCTTCCTTAATTCATTCTCAGATTCCACCCCTATAGAAGAGGACTGGCTACTCTTAAAGGATGCTATGCAACAAGCAATTGGTAAAGCTGTACCATCCAAAATACTTAGTGGGAAAGATAAATTTTCACGGCTAAACAATCAACTACGTCGTCTCATTCGTCGAAAGAACCGTCTACATGCCAAGTAAAAAAAAAAAAAAGAAAAAAGAAAAACAGAGGTGAACGTCCCTTAAGCCTGTAGAAGAAGGTCAGACGACAACTCACACTAGCGTTATCTTCAGCTAACAACAATTACATAAATAATATCATTGGACACATCAAGGTAAATCCCAGGCCCTTTTGGAAGTACATTAAATCACAAAAGAAGGATAATCAAACTATACCACCCTTGAAAAACGAATCAGGACACTTGGTAACAGAAGATCGTGATAAAGCTGAGCTTTTAACTCCCACTTTAAGCAAACCCTCTCACACGAAGACGTCACACGCATCCCCTTTTACCACCGTTCCTGGCCTTCTATGCCCGATATATCTGTGTCGGAACGTGGAATACTACAACTTCTAAACAACCTAAAAACCTCTGAAGCCGTGGGACCAGATGGTATTCATGCACGAGCACGAATCTTAAAGAAGACTGAATTAGAAATTGCACCAATCTTAAAATGCCTATTTCAAAAGTCCCTGGAAGACTGACTCTCATCTAATATTTGCTCCATTTATAAAAAAAAAAATGACAAATATATTCCCATTAACTATCGCTCGATATCACTTACATGTATTTTCTGTAAACTCCTAGAACACATTTCATGTTCAAAGCTATCATCGCACTTGGAACTCAATTGAATTTTTTCTTCAAGACAGCATACCTTCCGAAGAGATCACGGCTGTGTCACCCAATTATGCACAGTCATCCACGACTGGGTGAGCTCCATCGATGCTGGCTTCCAAACCGACGTGTTCATATGGACTTTGCGATGGCTTTCGAAACCGTGCCTCATGAAAGATTGAAAGATAAACTTTGCCGCTATGATGTAAATGGACACACGCTCGACTGGATTGACGCCTTCTCATGCCATCGTCACCAACGCGTTATGATCAACGGTGCCAAGTCTGAATGGATTCCTGTAAGCTCAGGCATCCCTCAAGGGACTGTGCTTGGCCCTATCCTTTTCAATGTCTTCATTAATGATATAGTTATCAATACCAACCCCGAGGTCCGGCTATTTGGCAACGATTGCATTTGCTATCGACAGATCCGCACCCATTAAGATCATGCT
>NC_090878.1:430248-437748 GCF_036669935.1 Montipora foliosa | reverse complement strand
GTGCAAATGTTCAGCTGTACAAATATTACTCGTTTTAGGACTCAACAAGTATTGCGACTTGCAATAGAAATGTCGGTGATTGATAGAACAAACTTAGCCAACAAGGATAACTGTGGAGTTAAGAGGACCCAAGATACGATATTTTGAAATTATCCATAGTAGCCATTCTCTACTTTTGGTACACCTCTCCTCAATCTCAGCCAGATCGGCGGTCAGAGTATTAAATTACGTTGGAGACACTGTTGCCTTGTAATAGTATGTACAAATGGTTGGGTTCAAATCAATTGAATTGAAGATTGATTTACAGCACCACCGTTTTATTTGCCATTATCAGATAACTCCCTCAGAACAATTGTTAAAAGTTAAGACGATTAAGCATCAGGTGACACCTATGTCCAGCAATTTACGTAATTAGATGCGCACCCAAGTTTTACATCCGACAAAAATTGTCGCATTAATTCTAAGCATTTGAGTAGTATAGGACTTGGGGGTACCGAGGCAGTTTTAAAAAATTGAAAAAAAAGACACTTTTTACTGATATGGAGAGCAGCACTTTTTTGAGTGAGAGTACAAAGTCATTCGACTTTTAATCGAATAAGGGAACCGAGCTAGCTCAAAAATATTTTCTTCATCATATCCTTAGTGTAAGGATATGATGGTCATTTAACAAACTGGACAAAAAATACTTTTGTTCGATCGCGGTTTAGTGTTTTGCATACTTTTTTTTGTTTTATACACACCCTTGTATCCTCTGACTGTTTTTCAAAAACTTTTCAAAATCTGTTTCACAAAACCAGTTCACAGCATACAAAGCGAAAAGAATTGATGAGTAAAGTTTATGAGTAAAATTTGTCAGTAACAACGGAATTTGCCGTAACCTAGAAAGTAATGGCTCGCGCCAGGCCTTATTCAAATGTAACAAAGAGATGTAATCTTTGTATAACAGAAAAAATCTACATCATATGTAAACCGGGAGCGGGCACCCTGAACAAAAGAAACGAACTGGCGAGTGCGTGCCAAATATTTGATAAAGCATGCTTGAACCATCAACCTATAAAAGGAACGTTTGTCAGTCAGTGTTTCATGCAGCTGACGAGAGAGAACCATCAGGCCCTTTCGAAACAGTTCTGTAGTGTTTTAATGTTTTAATTTTCCTTTCCTATACAATTAATTACAAAGCTCCACTATTGTAGAGCACTCTTCGACTTAAAGATAAGGTGTTCACAATCATCCACGAAAGTGTGAGCTCCATGGATGCTGGCTTCCAAACCGACGTGTTCATATGGACTTTGCGAAGGCTTTCGAAACCGTGCCTCATGAAAGATTAAAAGCTAAACTTTGCCACTATGATGTAAATGGACACACGCTCGACTGGATTGACGCCTTCTCATGCCATCGTCACCAACGCGTTTTGATCAACGGTGCCAAGTCTGAATGGATTCCTGTAAGCTCAGGCGTCCCTCAAGGGACTGTGCTCGGCCCTATCCTTTTCAATGTCTTCATTAATGATATATTTATCAATACCAAGCCCGAGGTCCGGCTATCTGGCAACGATTGCATTTGCTATCGACAGATCCGCACCCATTAAGATCATGCTTCTCTTGGAGACTGGGCTCAGCGATGGAATGCGAGATTTTAACCATCTAAGTGTAAAATTATGCGCATTTGAAGAAAAACATATCACAAGTCCCACCACTTATACTTATTACAGCCCTAACCTCTGTCATGCATACGGAATACCTAAGTGCGACCATGGTTAATGATGTACGATGGAACCCTCACGTCACTAGCATTACCTGTAAGGCTAACCAAATGCTTGGTCTTCTAAGACTAAATTTATCTGCGAGTGATCCAGCAGTAAAAGAAGCAGCGTACATGAGTCTGATCAGACCACGTATAGAACACCAGTAGTGCTTGCTTGCAAAAAATCAACGCAGACCAGCAAGCTTTTTCCTTTCTGACCATAAAAGCTATGAGCCTAGTTCTATGTCAATGATGTTGAAAAAACTTGGAAGGATACGTAGACAAATGGGCAAAGTAATTCTCAATATAATATCCGATCGATTTATCTACTAGCCCAGGAACCTTTCAAGACTTCTTTGCATCGTCTTATTGTTTGTAATTCTAAACCGTTAGACCGCTGACACTGTGCAATATATCTTTGTAAGGTAGCACAATAAAAGTGAAGTTAAGTGAAGTGTAGTGAAGTGAAGCCTTCGATCTAGTTAATCACAAAGTTCTTGAATCTAAGCTTGCTAAATATCATGTCAGCCCACAAGCCCCACAATGGTTTACTTCATATCTCAGTAACAGAGCATAGCAGTGCTTCGTGTCAGGGTCACTGTATGCCCCTACTCTTAAAGAGGGTCCCACACGGATACGGTTTTTATTCTTAGGCCTCTTCTCGATCTACATTAACGATCTTCCACTATCACTCGTAAATGCCAAGGCGGACATGCAGATGATGCTACAATTTGGTCGACCGGAGGCACTCGTGAGGTAATTCACTCCAGGATACATTGAATAGCATAAACACTTGGTTATGGTACCAAATACAACGAAACCCAAGAAACTACTTGTTGGTACGACTCAAAAGCTCCATCCTGCAGACAAAGACAATATGGATCTGTATCTGAACAACATCAGGCTTGGTAGCTTCCACGGTGGGATTCTGGGCATCACAATGGACAATCATCGCATACAGTAATGCCTGTGGGCTTGTCGTGTCATTGTAATCCGTGCATGTCAGCCCCTCTAGAATAGCGACTGTGTGGCAAAAGTATATTGCAAATTTTCGATTACTATACCTTGATATCAGAATTTTATTTATTTTCAAAAGGTATTTCAGCTTTGAAAACACTTCCACTTGTTTTCCCGTCATTTGACCTCACTTAGCTGAAACCAACGGTAGCATCCAGGAAAACCATAAATATCGTTTACTTTTTAACAAGTTCTGGATCCAGCCCTAGATTGTTCCAGCGAGACGGTTTTAAAACAAAACAAGCATTCATTTGCTGCAGTTTCAAAGTTAAACCAAAGATCAGGCTATGTAAATCAGCACTCTTTGCTAGTCACTGGAGGAATGAAAACTACCAAAATTAATTATTAGGACGACATGTCATGAAGTGATTTTAGCATTTTTGTCTCGTAAATGTATTTGAAACATTCCCATGAGTGACTAGCTCCTTCATTGTTTGGCTGGTCTTTCATATACCGGATAAGAAATAATTAATGTCCATAAAAGAAAAGAACAAAGTGAACATAACAATACCTCATTAGCAAGGTCTAATTGGAATAACAATGGTTCTTTTGTCCTCCGCCATTTTAATCCGGTAAATGAAAGTCTACCATAGTTTAGATTACAATGCACTTTCACTTTTTTGATATTTATTCTTGTTTCCTTGACAGAGTGTTATTCCTGGACTGCATGGGGATCTTGCTCCAGGACTTGTGGGGGAGGAGTACAAAAACGACAGCAGCACTGCAACTATCGTTCTCCTATTGAAAGCAGCCGACCTTGCAAAGAAAACAAGTGCCCAAGTAAGAGGACGATCGTCTTAAGAGAACCCTAAGGTTTATAATAATAATAATAATAATAATAATAATAATAATAGAAGAAGAAGAAGTTTGAGGAGACTTGTTGTCACCAAGCTTCCTGGAGTACAGAAGTTCCATTGGAAGTCCAATGTGCGAAAACAAGATAATAATAATAATAATAATAATAATAATAATAATAAAGTGACAAGCAAGCTGAAGAAGATGTTTGCAGACATTGCCTTAGAATAGGGAATTAACAAGTGCGCTGCTATACATATGAAACGAGGAAAACTGGCACCCAATGACAGCGCCTCTGAAATGCCTGTAAGTAACGACTGCTCCATCCCAGTGATAGGCAGCGAAGATCACTACAAATTCTTAGGAAAGTACCAGAATACTTAGCATCTAGAGGATAAAGTTATTGAAGAGGCTTCCAATTAGTACGAGAATCGGCTTTGGGCAGTTTGCACTTCTCCATTGTCAATACCACGAAAAGTTCGTGCCACCAATGTTTATGCCGTACCTGTCTTACAGTACTATATGTGGACCACCAATTGGTGTCTTAATCACCTCAAAGAACTGGACAGGCTAACGAGGAAAGTTATCAATGACTGTAGTGGAAAGAATAAGCATGAATCAACACCATTGCTTTACTTACAGTCAGAACAAGGAGGGAAAGGATTAGTCGAATAAGAAACATTGCACAAGAACACCAAGTTAAAAATAGCTAACTACATTAACACCTCAAAAGACCAGCACATCCAACTCGTAAAGTCATCCCAGCTGAAAAAAGAACAAAGCCATTTAAGCCGGATCTATATTTAAAGATGCCAAGAAGTACGCAGAGGAACTGAACATAGAGTGTGATTTTGACGATGGAGGAACAATCTTGGGAAAAGGCGACAAAGAAATGCGCGTCAGCGGTAAGGAACGATACAAAGTAAAGAGCATTATAGACAAGGCGAACTCCGACAGGCACATGAGAAACACATAGAAACAGCCCTGGGTTGGGGAATTTGTGACAACACTGGAATGATCCCCAAATATCAAATAATTCATATGACATCTTTAAACAGTGGAAGAACATCCCAGACATTGTAATGTCAATCGACACAAGTATCAGACAACAACTCCTGAATACCAAGACCTACAGATCCCAGAAATTGCACTAACAAGTAGAAGAACTGTCCTACCGACTCTGTTCAGAGAAACAGGAGACTGTATCGCACGTACTTTGTGGCTGCTCACATATAGCTCAGTCACTTTACAAAACTCGAAATGACAAAATGCTTCGCCCTGTCTATCATGCTCTCCTTGAAAAATATGGTTTCGATGAATCTGATTATTCTTCTCCATGGCATACACATAACACAGTTTTTACTATTAAAGGCATGAAATGAAATGAAATGAAGCATTGCTTTCCATTTCGCATTATGAATATCTATAGAGTTATTTTGCTTAGCTATGAAAACCTCTAACTGATAAGCATGTTTTTAGTTTCGTCTTAAGAAGTGAAAGGAAAGGTTTTACATTAAGATGTCGGCTTTGATAAATAACTTGTTTACCCAGTAATATAATATGGTTGAGTAACGGCACAGCTTTTCTAAAGAATCCAAACAATATGTTAATGCTTGTTGAAACATCAATTGTTGTAAAGAAACTCTTCAACCTTTTAGCTTCAGAAATTAGTAGCCAAAACGCGGGGCCGGGGTCGGGGCCGGAGTCAGGGTCTGGGTGTCATTTTTTCCTAATTTCTTTGTTTCAATTTTTGTCGGTATTCTCCGGTACTATTATTTTCGAATGTTTGGCATCTTTCCTTAATTTATGGTGGATATTGGCAA
The DNA here is from genome assembly GCF_036669935.1 of Montipora foliosa. Classification (NCBI taxonomy): domain Eukaryota; kingdom Metazoa; phylum Cnidaria; class Anthozoa; order Scleractinia; family Acroporidae; genus Montipora; species Montipora foliosa. Next base: position 432,370 of record NC_090878.1, on the reverse strand, counting down.
ACAAAAACAAAAAAAGAAAAAGAGCAATATACGAAAGCTACGAAAGGAACATTTTTGTTTGTTTCTCTAAATTAAGAGAATTTTCCACTGAGATTGGAGTTTTTGCGCGGAATATACGCTAACTCTTAGAGACAGTGAAGCCTCACTGAGCTCCACATTTGAAAATCACATTTTTATGTTAACTTCGTAAAAGCCTTCTCCGCAATACAGTTAAAACTAAACAAAACATAGCCACAGTTCCATGATGGTCGTCACGCAACGTTGTCATTTGCTTGTTTTCGCAAAATTGTTCTCAATATTGTTGTGTTTTTTATCGTAAAGTTGGATTCGATCTCTAGCTTGAGGTCCAAATAGAATTGGCTAACAAGTTCCCGTGCAACTATAAACTTTACTACAAACCGTTTGTAGTAAAGTCAGACAACAACATTGACAACGACGCTAACAAAAAAGGAAATGAGAACGTTGCACAGTCGTAACACTGTGATTCTGTTTTTAACGAGTGGACATTACATTGCGATTTTAAAGTGTGGAACTCAGCGAGTCTTCGGTGTCTCTGGCAGTTGGCGTACATAAACTCCAATTTCAGCAATTTCGCAAAATCTCTTAATTTCAGAAAACAAACTTCGATTTTCGGTAAGATGAAGTTACGTGCTGGGAAAAACCAAATTCGATTTTTTCACACAAAAAAACCAAAGTCTGATTTAGCAAAAAAAAAAAAACCGTAAGTTCCGTAAGTTCCTTAACTTTTTTGACTAATTTCCACCATAAATGAAGGACAGATGTCGGTCATTCGAAAAAACAGTTCAGGGCCCGGTTGTTCGAAAGCCGATTAGCTTAATCCAGGATTAGTGTAAACTTTTGTTTCAAGTTTTCAACTCTTTGGTGAAAGTTTCCCCAGCCCCGGCCCCGGCCCTGGCCCCGGCCCCGGCCCCGGCTCCGGCCCGCATGTTGGACAGTGTAAAAATAGATGCTCCAGAGATTCGTCTGATTCTTGACAAAAGGTGCACGCAGGTGAATTTACAATGCCCATGCTGTGGAGGGCTTTGTTTGCATGCAACTGAAGATGACATGATAATGTGGAAACATGTTTTGTAAATTGAAAACTGTCCTTTCTTTCTTGAGAGTTATCTTTTATATACAATTTACCATGTTATGTCACCAAATAATATAGTCAAATGAGTTTACTTAAGTGGAAAAAACTTGCAAAAAGTCGATCGGAATTAGGAGACAAAATCAATACTGTACGAAACACCATCATCAAACATGGTCTTGGCCAACAGACCAACCAGGCATCATTTCAAATAGTTTTTCAACCGATTGCAACAAAATTAGACGTTGTTTTTTCGAGTAATTTAAAAATAAATCCAACAAAAATACGACTGCTGAAAAAATGGAAGTACCAAGTTACGGTATTGATATTGAGGATGAGGGTCCATTACTCTAGATAATTTATTTGATGAAACTGTTTTACCGCAGTCAGAAAAGCAAATAAAACTGTGCCAACCTATGAAGAATCGTTGCGAGACATTCTAGAAGGGAAGAAAGGGGTTTATGTTGATCCTCAACACTTTCCTCAAGAATATGATGAAGCAGTAGATGATGAAGGCATGGATATTGAATGATTTTGGTATCCAAAATTATGATTCTGTTGAAAAGGTATTAAATCAACCACAAATGACAACAAAAACAGAAAATATCTTAATAAGATTATCAATGATGCTAAATTAAGCAGGAATCAATTAAAACGCTATAAGTCACACATCACAAACAATTAAAAAGCGGTTCAATTTCTACAGCTGCCAGGCAAATGGAAAATGAGAGACTAGACAATGCACGAGTTGCACTGAATCAATACATAAAACATTACGAAAATAAAGTCAAACGGGCGCAAGGTTCTGGAATTCGAAGAGGCGGAAATGTTATTTTTTTTTTTATTAATGTAAAACAGCTTCTCAAAAAATTGGAATTGATCATTGGTGAAATTTAGCTGGGAATACAAGTGTTGACATGAGGAACATGGGGGTTGCTATCCTGGACACATTATTGAGGGTGTTGTCAATCAATAGATCTCAATACGATAATATATCTAAGAAGTATTTTAAAATTTAATATAACAATACTG
>NC_090878.1:380248-405248 GCF_036669935.1 Montipora foliosa | reverse complement strand
GACTGTTGGAAAATGAAACGCAACTCAAGGTAGCGAGTGTAAATCTGTGTCTTCTTTGAAGAAGACGTGAAAAGAGAGTTTATTGCAGCGAATGAAATCGGGGTAATTTGGACACGTCGCAGGACTCATTGTTCTTTCGTATTCATACGTTTTAAATTTCTGTCAACTGGAAGGAATGCAAACGTTTTTTTTCTTTTTACGTAAATAGATTACTAAGGCCAAGGGCAGAGTAAATCTGATATAAAAGTCGAAGGGAGGGGCGGTGACATTCCCCGACTACAACTATCATTTAATGACGATAAACAAGAAATTGCCAAACTTTATTTCCGACATTAACAATTAAAGTTAACTAATGTTGTGTATGTACGGAATAATAATGTAGTTTACTCCATCTCGTCTTGTCTAACATATGCCAACTTTAATTTATGGCAACAATGACACTGCATTCATCGTCTGAATTGAAGTCTGCATATTTTGTCACCCATGGTGGCCGTTTACGGTCATGTGATCAAATTGGCGGGAAAGAAAGAGGAGACTACACTCAATATTGTTGTAGTCAGCAATTTAAGGGCCTCTATCCCTTTTTTTCCTTTTTTTTTTTCAAGTAATAATCAAACCTTTTACTATTTGTCGTTATCCATTTCTTAGTGTATCTTTTTCAAATAATTTTTCATGTTCCGGGATGTTCCAAAATGTTCCTTGTTCCTGGTTTTACTAACACCCATCGTCTGACTCAGTACCACCTCTTAGCACTCTAATTACATAATTGTATAATTCTCTCGGTATTGTTGAGAAAAAGTTTTAGATACTTTTAAATACCATGGAAAAAAATTTGTGAAACATCTGTTTACTGGTTTTGATTGGAATCAGTGTCGTTACCACGAGTTTTAAAGGTAAAGAAACAGAACAACTATTAAGCTGAAAAAACGTTCCCTGGTTAAAAAGATTAAGAAAGATAAGCTTTCGGCTATTAGTCTATAGACTATAACGTGCGAATGGAAATATATACCAAAAGGGGTGCGAAAATTGTGTTTATAAAAGTAGAGTAGAGCGTTTTCACTCACGTGACCATCATCTATATTGGATTACTGAAACAGAGGAAAGTATTTGCATAAAAATGGAATTCAATTCCTGGGTCCGGTTGTTCGAAAGACGATTAAATTAATCCAGGATTAGCGTAAACTTTTGTTTCACGTTATCAACTTTTTGGTGAAATTTTCTTTTCCTATTTTTGTTTTTCAAGATTGACTTCTTTTAATGTAAAGTTTTACCGAATACCAGTGTTGAACAGCATTTGGGAGTAGAGAAATAAACTCCTTGGTTAATTTTTAAGTTGGGATTAGCGTTAATCTGCTTTTGAACAACCGGGCCCTGGAGGATTAGTTGGGTACACCACCATGGCCGCCATTTCCTTTCTTTTGGAACACCAACATGGCCGCCGTGACGTCATGTAAAAACGATCTATGCAAAAAGAAGTGTGAAAAAAGCTAAGAGATAAAAATATAAATGAGGTCTAATTACAGTAAAATAGAGTATTATCTAGGCAGCGGTTTCGAGTTATTTTCCGCATCAACGGTTTTAGCTGGGTGCCAAGATTCTAGTGTTTTTCGAACGCGGTAATTGCGTTTGTCAATAACAGAAGCATTATCGAAGTCAATGAAATGATTGTTTTACCATGCATGGTTGGCAACATTTGAGCTTTTTGTATAGTTCGTTGATGTTCCTTTTTTCCGGGTCTGGAAGCATCTTCCGGTTTCTCCTATATAGTTTCAAGGACAGTCTTTACATGGGATTTTATAAACAGCATCGCATTGGAGATTCGAAGGTTGGCTGTACTTTGGAGACGGGAATTCTTGTTGAAGGGTTTTGCATGGTTTGTTGTGCACATGGATTTCATTGTTACGGAACAATCTCGTAAGAGGTTCGGTTAGGCCACTGTGGGGTGGCTTCTTATTGAGAATGGTAGGAATACTAGCCGAGGGATAGCTGTAAGCTTCTAACGCTTCTCTGACATGGTTAATTTCCCGTGTTTTTCCTTCATGGCTTTTCGGGAGGTTGGATGCCCGGAACAGAGGGGTCGAGGCCGAACTGATTTTGTGTTTGATATCATGATGAGAAGAGAAATCCAAGTATCAGTCTGTGTGAGTTGGCCTCCGGTACACATCAATGATGACAACACCATTTCTTCTGAAAACCAAGGTGTCTGAGAAGGCAATTTGACCATTGTTTTCAAGTTCAATAGTGAAAGAAATTTTGGAATCGGAGGCATTTCGAGTATTGTGAAAGTCAGAGACAGCATCCTTCTTGATGATCCGGCGCAAAACTGTCGTCAACATATCGCTTCCAAACCCTTGGTGGAACTGATAAGGTGCTAATAGCTAATTCTTCAATAAGTTCCATACAGAGGTTGGCAAAAATAGGGCTAACTGGACTGCCCATAGCAAAGCCGTGAATCTGCTTGTATATAAAGTTGTTATAGACAAAATAATAGTTTGAAAGGGTAAAAATCCAGTAGAGACACGATGTCATCTGTGTTGAGACTTATATTGCCATCAAATGAAACCATAACCTCGTCGTCTAAGATAGGAGAAAGTTTGCATAAGAGAAACCGGAAGATACTTCCAAACCGGAAACAAGGAACATTAACGAAACTTTAAAAACTTTACAAAGGGCTCAAACGTTGCCAACCATGCATGGCAAAACAATCATTCCATTTACTTCCATAATGCTTGTGTTATTGACAAAGGCATTTACCGCGTTCGAAAAAACACTAGAATCTTGGCACACATCTAAAACCGTTGACGCGGAAAATAACTCGAGACGGCTGCTACACAATACTCTATTTTCTTGTAATAGACCTTTTTTGCTTGTACATTTTGTTTTCCTAACACATCATGTGATAATTCTCAGGAGGTTTGCTCCTTTCTTTTGTTCATTAAAAGGAGTGCATGCAAGCATGAATATGTCTGCATGCACTCTTTTTAATGAAAAAAACACAGGACCAAACCTCCTGAGTATTATCACATGACCTGTATTGGGAAAACAAAATGTACAAGTGAAAAAGGTCTATTAGACCTCATTTATATTTTTATCTCTTAGCTTTTTTCACACTTCTTTTTGTATTCTGTTTTTATAAACAAATTTTCCGCACCCTTTTCGTATATAATTCCATTCGCACGCAAACGTTTTCATTCGTTAATTAAAGGCTAGAGACCGATAGCCCAAAAGTCAATCTTTTTTAATCCTCTTAACCAGAGAACGTTTTTTCACTTTAATGTCTTTTCCTGGTCACAGATCTATTTCTACTAGAACAACTATTCTACGATCGCACCTACCCTATTGAGCAAGATACTGTAACATAAAGAACACTAAAAGATTGTGAAGTAAAAGGAAATCGGCTAAAAATCCCTCGAACAAAGTGAAGGCTACCTTTAGCCTCTTGTTACTCCGTATAGGATTCAGCTCTGACTATGGACTTTGGAATATTTTGGGGGTCGACATTTCGCTGCGCATGCGTAAGATTTATATGCTTCGTAGAGAGACTTTTCGGAGAGGGCACCCCAAGTAGGATTCGAATTCGGTATCTCCTCATTGAGAGGCAATCGCGATTATCACCAAACAACAGACGACTACGTGACAGATTAACGGAGAAATCTGTATTTAAGAATTGTGTGCGTGACCGGATACGAGTTTTTGTGTTTCCGTTGTTGTGTTTCCGTTGCACGAGATGCAGCACAGGGAGCAGAGGAGTCCTATTTGGTCGTTTTTCCAGTTAAATTCACCGTACGAATCGATCTTGTTGATTTGAATCATCGTATGTGATCAAGCCACATACAAAGGATTGTGTGACGCTGCAGTGACCGCTGTTGTTGAAATCCTTTCCGCGCAACAAAAGCCGCATACAGTAATGCCTGTGGCCGGCCTGTCACTAGTGGTCACTAAAAGTGTAGAAATAGGTAAGGGATGAAAGCGATTTCGATTTTTACCATCATGAATGCAGTAGCCAGCTATGATACGGTAACACCTCTTACCTTGCAAATTGCATATTTTTATAATTCCCTCGGCATTGTCATAAATATATAAAAAGTATTAAATATTTTTAAAATTTCATCGTAGAAACTTGGAAAGCATCTGTTTATTGGTATGGATTGGAATCAACGCCGTTAACAACAGTTTTAAGGTGAAAAACTAGTCTACGGTCGCACTTAACCATGTGGTTGAGTCATGGAATGTGGACTTTGCACCTAGGCCTATGGAATTGAACTGGGTTCTAATTATAACAAGAGGCTCTAAGTAGCCTATACTCATGCGCTGCCAGGTTATTTGTACTTTTGTTGACAGTTTAATAATAATAATAATAATAATAATAATAATAATAATAATAATAATGTACACCACAAAAAAGGTATATAGGTGTTACAAGAATCTATTTGAGAGAAGTTGCTCTTTATCGTGTGAGTTCATTGACCTATACTTTTCATCTTTATTTGAAAGAGTCTGTTTTTTCGATGGGTCAATAGACCTGTACTTTTCAAAACAATTTGAAGGAAGTTCTTATTTTTTCTCTGGGTCCATTGGGCTGTAAATTTCTCTCCTCTTTCTTTCAGTTTGCTGCAATTTCTGAAGTAGATTTATGCTTTCTTATTATTTGTTTGCTTTCTATATTTGATAATTCATATAAACATCTAAGAAATGCAACCTCATAGTTTGTTTCAAAACAATTAAATTTACTTTGAATAATAGAACAAAAGAGATCAATAACAGAATCTACATTTGAAAATACTTTTGTTACATTTTTTGATTCAGAACCATTGTATACAGAAACGTGGTAACTCATCTTTTGCTTTGCATACCACTGGAAAACACAACTAATGCAGTAGCTAGAAATTCACACCAGAAAGCCTGTGCTGCTTTCCTTATTATCCAAAATGGCAGTTTTAAGCTGTTGTTTACTGGGAACCACATTACAAGATAAATTTCCCTGACATCTTGCTCAAAGAATAACTTTTACATGGCCAGCGGCCTACGTCTAATTTCTTTAGAAAATCAGAAATAAAAACAAATTTTGCTGGAGTAACATTTCTGATAAATTGCTCTTCCATTCTTAATGATACTATCAACTGTTTGAGAGATGCAATAGTTACAATACTTTTGAGGTGGAAAAACAAATAGAATAAAATGACACAGCAGAACATTCTTTGCTAGAACAAAGATAAACATCATTTAACTGCTCGTAGGGTCTATAGTTTCGAACATATAACGAATGAACAATGCTTCCACTGTTGCTTTACGTTTTAATAATGATATTTAATATCATTATTAAAATGTAAAGCAACAGTAGAAGCAGTTAACACATTTTAATCTCATAAGTACATTTAACAGATGTTTGTGCACGTATATTCTGAAAATGTTGTACCAAATTCATTAATGAATCTTTTTCAATTGAAGTACATGTTGCAAATGGGTCCCATACCTAATAAATCTCTGCCATGAGAGTAAAAAAAGTTATAATTCCCATTAGGCAGACAGTATATTGCTACTGTGTACAGTTCAAGTGTTAAAATATATGCATGATAATTATCCATGAGCAAAGAATCAAAGGCAGCTAACATTGATATAACATAAAGAAAGTCTGAAATTATAGCATGTGCACTATTTAGCAAACCACTATAACTATCAGTGTATGTCAACTGATAATTAATGTAGCTTAAGTTATAACCTTAACAGGCAAATCTGTCAAAAATAGGAGTCCCTGTTTGCATGATTGTGACAAAGCTGAATACAAATTATTCCCAATGTTTATAATTCGAACCAAGTCAGCTGAAGAGGTTATTGGATTCCTGCAATTTTAAACGAGTGCCCACAGAGACATTGCCACACGTTGTGTGCCTGCATTTGCTGGACCAAATACTTCAACATTACTTTGACAGTATGGTGCGGCAATAGTTTTAGTTGGATCAACAATTCCTGGACCTGGGTTGTTTGTACGTCATTTGTGAGTCGAATTAACTCAGGAATGTAAAAGCGATACAAATAGATCTTTGTAAAGCCACAGATGATTAATTGGTTACATTTCATAAATGTGAACCAAACTTTTCAATACTGGCAAATAAATGGCCTCTAAGTAAAACAAAAGTAAGACAGAAAAACAGAATTTCCCCTTGAAGCATCCTCTAAATTCCTTTGCCACCAAATAAACAGAATGCATATCAACGACTAGTCGCATGCCCATACTGACAATAACAGTAGTTCTAAGAACAGTTCAGATTGCTAAAAGTCGGATCAGTTTTCTCAGGTATTCCTGGTTTCGCTCAAAGCTGCTCTAAGGTTCTAAAAGATCACTTGGAGCTGAGATGACCGGCATGTTGATGGAGATCAGTTTGAATGCCCTTTATGTCGATCCCCGCTCTCGTGCAAAGTGTTTATTTGTAAAACAAATTAGGAAAAATATATATATATATATAGTTTTGTCTTTAATGTCAACAACTTACCTTTGGCTCCACAATCGAAAGAGCTCGATCCGTAACAGCTCGATCCGTACGACCCGGGCCGTACGACTGCGACCACAATCACAAAGTTTGAACAGTCAAAATGCATGCGATGATTCGGGCGCGACCATGCACATCCAAGAGAAAATGACACATCTTAAGGGCTAGACTTTCAAAAAAGCCCTTCGTGTTGTGTAGATCGCATCCGAAAAATCACGCTTCGCTCCCCAAAACATTTTCTCCCGGAATTCTCGTGAGGTGGAATCGTGGCAAGTCTACCTAAAGGATTGAAACATGAGAGGGATGGTTGATTTCTTGAAACACGTATTGTTTATTTTTTCATGCAAAATGGAGTGATATTCTAAGCATACATACATTTTAAGACTCTAATACTTCTCTTCAAGTCTTTCTATTAATTTTTCTGACTAAACGATACATTTTTCAGCAGCTATTAATTGTTTTGAATAATCCCCTACCCCTCGCCCCACGTAAAGTTACAGTCATGTATGTAAATGTATGCAAGCATAAATTTCCATGCACTAATGTCACACGGAAAACAAGAAACGGAGGGCACTTTATACCTCATGCGCTTACTGCGCATGAGTAATAATCCTTGGAATACTGTGGACGTTTAAGGAAATCTGCTTAAATTCCTACGAATAAAGTGTAGTAGCCTCTTGTTAGAAATGAAACACAAATCGGTGATAAACATGGTCAAGTGACAATGTTTTTATAAATTTCACGTTTTGTGTGCTGCAACATACATTTTCAAAAGTGACAATTATGATTTTGAAAATTATATATACAAACATTTCTAAAGGTCTGGGACCGAGACTAAGAAAAACGATCTAAGCAAAAATCTAAAAATAGCACTTAGCTATTTATAAAGTAAACGACTTCTCGCTAGCCTGCTGAGGTTAGCATTAACAGCTGGATTAAGTTCCTTAATAAAAAATATTTCTTTAATTTTACAGTTGTAATCAGTTTTTCCTGATGCGAGGATTTCAACCTCAAATATTAAAATTAAAAAACAAATATCTTGTTTTTCAGAACACTCGCTGCATCAAATCTTTCTTGCCATACAAAGATCGCTTGAAGCGATCTCACAACTCCAAGGCCATTTACAAGGCTATTTGCTGGGACTGCAATGAAGTCCTCTCATCAGGAAAAACTGATAACCACTGTAATATTAAGCTGTTACTTTATTTACGAGTAACTGCTGTCAGCTTTTTACTAAGATCGATTTTCTTGGTCTCGGTCCCAGACCTACTGAAATTTGTTTTAAGTGAATAATTTTAAAAATCATAACGATTATTTTTGAAAATGTATGTTGTAGCATACGAAACAATAAGTTTATAAAAATGCGTTTCTTTACAATGTATCACGGCGATTTGCGTTTTATTTCTAATTGAGCTTTGATTTCCAAAGAACAACAGTTTATATGATATTGTTTGTCTTTCGTTAAGAAGGGCAGGACTTACCCTGTGCTAACAAGTGCTTCTTGAAATTAGTTGATGGTGGCTGGAGTGATTGGAACCACTGGAGTCTTTGTACAAGGGACATTAACGGCATGCAGATGCGGACGAGGGAATGCGTGAATCCAAAGCCACAATTTGGTGGGATACCATGCAAAGGATCTACTACAGTTATGAGAGGGTGCACAAACACGTCAAGTTGTCAGCAAGGTAAATTACCAAAATCAACGCTGTTTGAGTTTGAATTGCTTGCTAAGCAGCTCCTGAAATACCGGTCAATACCCTCTTACTTGTCCTTTTGTAATTTACAGAATGTCCATACTCTCTGTGTCCCTTTTTGGGGGGTGTCTTCAAACAAAATTCTTCTGAACTGTCAGGAACCTATGACTAAGAGCTTACAACTTCATTGCATCTATGAAAGGGAGTTTTTACAGACCAAGTTATTTATAGTTTGATTTTCCCGCGAAACCGGACCTTTCCAGCCAATCACAAGTCTTGCATGAGAAATTAATCCACATGGGAATGAGGATTGGCACTCGTGCAAGCCAAATCGTATTTGAGAACACGTCTAAAAATAGCTTGATCTGTGAAAATACCGTTACATAGACCTAGTATTGGAGCTGTAGGCTCCTAGTCATGGGCTCCTGGAACTGTCTAGCATCCTGGCCTTAGCAAATTTTTATACACACATTTGATTTCTCCAGTTGATCTGAAGGAGAAAGCTAGGCGATCCTCATACCTTTTGCCTATATCCTATTAGTTATGAGAAATAGAGGGCCACTCAACGCTGCCTGCCAAAAAGGGATACAAGGAGTTGTTATCATATCTCCATTAATTTACCGGGGTCAACATAACTACATGTAATATTAGTCAATTACAACCCAGCTAACAATGGCAGAATTGATAGTTATTCACTAGCGCAGCAATTTCTTTTATTAGAATTTCCAGTACGTTTTCAAACAGAGGGCAATCCATCTACTGGACTGATGCAAATTCACAATAACAACAAGTGGAAAGCGCTTTGTACCGTACATTGGATTAATACTGAAAGAACTATATCCTGCCAAGTAAATGGCTACTCTGGCTACAATAATGACAATTTTACAGGCAATTGGAAAAGAGGAAATACAAGCTTGGTGAACATCACTTCTCATTCCTGTTCATCAATCACTCAAAGTTGTGGGCTCATTAATAAACGAATCGAATGTCAAGGTACAATGTATGAATTCAAAGAAAGTCTGTTTTATCCATACCATCGCATAGTTTTAACACAGCAAGTCAACTAAAACCTCTATCAAGTCAAGTCAGGCCAAGTCAAGTTTTATTGTGATATACGCTTAGCTTTTGTGAAAAAAGATCACCAGCTAGTTTATAGGTATAACACAGAGAATAATAAACTAACCTTCAACAAGTAGCTAAAAAGATATTTTTAAAATTTAAAATTGAAATCTATTTACAGGACTAGATATAACTTATTCATAAAATAAAATTAAACTAAGACTAATTAATAATTACAAGATATAAATTTACGATTTCATCAAACCTGACAAAGCTAATTTTCTAATAGTGTTTTGAAAAACCTTAAAAGAACGAATAGTTCTAAAAGAGTCAGGTATTGAGTTCCATAATTTTGGTGCCGTGAACCTCCACGATTTTAAACCATAGGTTGTAGTGTTGGCCTTTGGCAGCTTTAAAATGTCGTTGCCTCTTAGGTCATAATAACTATTTCTATGTGCGATTAGCTCTTTAATACCCCTAAGTGCACGATCACTGTTTATAGATTTGAAAACCGTGCAGACTATTTGTTAGGTTATAATAAACTGTGGCTCGCAGTATAGTAAATGACTCACTCCTGGTAAAAAGGCAAGGCACTAATTGGAAGCATAGCCACTGAGGTGCAGTTGGGCTAAACGAGAAAAACGTCTCACTTAGCTGTGCTTCAGAGCAGTCCAGCACCCAGACCTCTAGAGCACACGTCACGGTCTTTGTGACTGATGACTTTGAAACCGCTAACTCTACTTTTAAGATATGGAGGCCCAACTCGAACAGTCTCAATGAGTGGGCTACCTGTTAAAACATTATCATTGCTACATTATTAAATTAATGCTTTTAGCATCGCCTATCCAGTTCAAAGTTTTAGTCAAACTGAGATAAACTAGAGATATTGAGGAATGGACAATGAACAGAAAACAATGGTTTGTTGAAAAAAGAAACGTGGAGGACAATTAGAACCAAGCATTGCTTTAATTGGTGTGTCATTCTTTCAGTTCCTGTGCGCCTAATTGGGGCGAAAGTTGTGTATGGTGGAAGAGTAGAAGTTTTTTACCGCAGAAGATGGGGCAAGATCTGCCGCAATAAATGGGATATCAATGATGTCAAAGTTGTTTGCAAACAACTTGGCTTTAGAGGTGCCCTGGCCGAATTTATGACGGGAATGAATACCACTGAAAAAAACATACCCGTTGTGATGTCAGATATAGCTTGTACTGGACAGGAATCCGTTTTAGCCCAATGTAATCGGTTAGATGGAGAGCACAAGTGTCCAGAGGACATTGGAGCTCAGGCCTTGTGTGTACCAAGTAAGTAGTCACTTTTCACCATGACCGTGTATTTAATCTATTCCTGATGACAAACGAAGGGTTGCGACTAGAGACAATTTTTTAACTTGATATCTCTCATTAGTATATTGTTTAACATTTGTGGGCAGAACTAAATATTTTGTACTGTCAATTCCAAACAAACTTCAATTTCACTCTAACTCTATTTCGAACAACAACAATAACATTTTTATTTGCAAATTTTCTTTAAATCAACAATGGAAATCATCTTTTAAAAAAAAGCAATTATGCAGATATGCGTGTACTGGTCATAGTAGCAAAGTAGCTTTCGAGTTCACCATTACTACCCAAAATTGAACACTGTATAATGGAAAAAAATGAAATGAAAACTAGCACAAAAGGATTATGGTTGAAATGGAAGAATTGTATAAGTAACAGTTCTAGAAGAATAAAATGTGTTTGAAAATAGATTAAAATACAAGAAGCTTTAAATTGAAAAATATATTTACTGCGAAAGATTTGCAAACACTAATAAGAAATTTGGGAAAGTAAATTTTTCAGTATAACAATTTTGTTCTAGACGACGTGGAAGTTCTGGAACAGAAAAGCCTCAGTTCTAATCTTGGTAGCACTGACACCGTGAAATGTTCCTTAAAGAAGGAGAATCAGAATGAGCGTGAGATGGTTAAATGGTATGAAATTGGCACCACTGTGAGAGAACTCAAGTCAGAAGGGAGAATTGAGGTCAATGGTGTAACTTTGACAATAACAAATGTTCAGCTGCATGATGGCGGGACATATGAGTGTCGAGGAGTACATTACACTCGATTCTACACAGTTTACGTCAATGGTGAGTTTTTAAAATGTTTAGAAAGCCACCCCTATGCTATAAATCATCTTCAACGACAGCGACATAATGCGAGTTTATCCTTAGGCCCGTTTCAAACGTCGAACTTTCCATGTGCCGAATCTAATACAAATATTAAAAATCTATTGTTTCCGCTCATTTGCATTAGATTCGACACATGTAAAGTTCGACGATTGAAACGGTCCTTATCCTCATCATCTTAATTTTCACCTTCATCAACATGGTCCTAATCATCAAGATCATCGCCTTCATGATTTTCATTGTCATCACCAATCTTAAATTTCCTTTGTTCAAGGTAAATTTAATTTCTCGACTACTACCGTTAGTGTCACTCGCTATAAAATTACCACTAACCTCACTGTTTGTTGATGTGGCCTACTGAAAAATTGTTTTACAACTTTATCATCTGCGTTGCTCTTTCCTTCTAAGAACTTTCATTTTATTGCACATTACCAGCAATAACATCTGTTTTTCCATTCTCGTCCCTATCGCCCTTTTCGTTTCTCTTAGTCGGCGGGGCCTTGGCACGAGAAAACGAAGGGCTCTGGAGACATAGGATTTTCGAATTTTTTGATTGGCTAATGGAAAACAAAGAGATATTAAGCGGAAGTGAAAATGTTCATTCTACAGTTTTTACCGGAAAAGAAATTAAGTATGACGATGGTTTGCCGAAAAAACTCTGCCGACCGTGCGTCAGTAAGGTGAAAAATATTATAGAATTCCGCGCTTTGTCACTGGCAACACTTTCTGCACAGGAATTGTTGATTGGAGAGACTCGTATGAAGCGAGTCCGTGGCTCGCAACAGGTTGGAGAATCACCTTCTTCGAGTCAACAGGCGAAAAAGACTAGCTTGAACCGCGAAAATATCGAAAGTGTTCACAGTGCTCGGATGTACCTTTTTGGTCTTTTTGTGGAGGGCAATCAACGACACGGCAAAAATCCATCTCAGTTTAGACCTATTGCTCCCAAGAATATCACTACTGCACCACGGCGCCTTCCAGAATTTTTGCAAGGTGATAAAGAAAGACATGATGCAACTAAGATTCAAGTGTCCGAGAGTCCTGCCGACCGGTCTATTCAAGCCGACAACATGAGACAAAGCGGCTTACGAAAATACCAGGTGCGTGAAATTCTATTGACTTTCGACTTATAATACTGTATTCTTAATTATAACTGCTATATCTCACCGAATTCATTGTACTGCAATATAATTCAGTATTTCCTGACCATCTGAATTATTAGTGACAATAAATTGTAATAGTTTCTCAAGTAAAATGCATATTATAATTATAATAATTATTCATTCTGTTGTCAAACATGCTGAATTCACTGAAGTGTTTGTCCCTCAACTTTGAACCGTTGTTTTTCTCTTCCCTTCAGTTCACCTGGGAAAAGTTGAACAAGACACAGTCTTCATGTGACATGGGCACCCTCTGCTATTTCAGACAAAGGTTCGGACGGACAAATGTTCCCCCACAAGTGAAGAAAAATTATGCTGGTGCGGAGGCCCTTATGCTTCAGGTAACACGTACACACATTTGCGAAGCCTTCATGGCATGGGCTGGAATGGAAACCCTTGAATCAAGGCCATTAAATCTGGAAATACCACCACAATCTGCAACTGTACAAGACAAACATGAATTCCTTGAGGGGTGCACTGGCAACTTTTTTGACAAGTATGCATTGGTAGTTCCAGATGTGAAAGGATTGTAGGAGATGGAGGAAGCCTAGCGTGTAGAGTCAGAACAGGTTTCCAACCACATGCAGTCACAAACTGTACAGGCCAGGTAATAAGTTATTAAAACTTTACTGCTGTTCATGACAGCAAAGGGAAATATTTTTTCATTAAACAGGACTCAAGCCCGGAACAAATACCAAAGAGGTTGCTTGCATAACCCCTCAAATACTAAAATTGTTGATATTTATATATCACACTGTAAAATCCTTCACAAGTCCACTGTTATGGGTTATTATAATAGTATTATTGGTGGCCCTTTTTTCAAGGAGAGCCACTAGAGAAAAGGATTTCTTAACAATTTAAGTGCTACATATTATTGGCCTGTAATATTTAACAATACTATTAAACCATGTACTGATGATTATTCTGCATTTGATTTAAGGTACTACAGTTCTGCTATTAAAGCAGAACAAGGAGTTAGTAACACAGTGTCTTCTTGTTGCTGCTGGTAAGATTGTTGATGATGACTCTGTGAGGGCAGAAGCTGCAGTTCAAGTCACAGCTGTGATGAACACAAACAGCGTCCAAAATAAACTACGGATAGGTCAACTGGTAGCATGGCCAAAAAAAGATATGACAATCTTTCAAAGTAAAACCTGTTTTATTACACCTTGGAAAACAAAGTGAATGTAAGAATGGAATAAAAACTTCCCTTCAATTTACATACATACATACATACATGAAGGCTATGGCTGTAGTTATTCCTATATAATGTTCTCTTCTATTTTCCTTTACTATTGATAAGGATGTCTGGTATGCCAGTGGTGGATCCAGACAGGCTCAAATGGTGAATGCATGAAAACATGGAAATTTTCTTGTCCATAACAGCAAGAGGGAGGAACATCATCCCTAGATCCACCACTGTAAATAAGCAGTAAAGCATTAAAAGAGTTATACATTTCAAAAAAAGATGGCACAGCTGCATAGAGCACAACCTATTTCATAATGTTTGGTAACAGAACATATCCCTGCACCCAAGGGATTGAAGGCCACTGGAAATTCTAAGGGGGAAACACTCAACACTCTAATCCTTAAACTTACATTATTTGTTTGGTTATACAATGTACATTGTTTATTATCACACTATGACACTACCTTTAATATTTACAAGGTTTATAGCTAACTACAACTTAGATTACTAACAACATTTCACTTACTGTTACAATTTAAATGTCAATTACTTATTCTCATCCTCACAATGTGTAAAGAAAAAACAATTATTTAATTTCAAGGGGTAGGGCATATCAAAATATTCCAGCTGGAAAGGATGAAGCTAAACTGGAAATTCCATGGGGTCAGGGAGGTGGGCCTTTTGTTTACTTTTTAAAATCAAAATAATTTATTATATCAGTAAGTTAAATAAATGTATAAATTGCAGTTAGTGCGACTACAGGCACCTTTGGAAATATGGCACCTAGCATACCTAGTTGGGCATATGCAGGCCGAAAATTCTACCTAGAAATAAAATGCAAGTAAAATGAATAACAATGTTATGTAAGAATGATTATAACAATAGATTGTGAGCAATGATAGCAGATTACACCTGAATGGAATATACCAAATTGAAATGAAGTTTTACTACTACTGCTACTACCACTACCACTACCACTACTGGTACATGTTGCTCAGCCAATAGGCCACTATCAAAATTACCAAAATACTCTTTGTTTGTCCTCCATAAGCATAATGTTTCCAGTCTCTCTTGGGACTCACAAAGGTCCCAAGAGAAAATAAAAACAAGACTTATGCAAAATTTTTGAGGGCAAACAAAGAGTATTATGTTATTTTTGAAAGTGGCCTATTGGATTTCCACGTTTTGCGTTAGTATTTTCTTGAGGATCATATGGTGTAGGCTAATTTTACAGTTTTGATCGGTACATGCAAATTCTGCATGATTGCGATGATCTGAACGTGATAAAACAAAAATTATGATAACACAAACATTGTCCCCCTTTACTTCAATAATGTGTAACTTTTTCACAAATTTCACCACAAATTTGAGGGTAGGGCAAGACTAAAATGAAGATAAACCGTAAGCAAAGCCTTACAATAGATTATACCGAAGTAACTAGAAAGAAATAAAGGCAAGAGTTAAATACTTGCCACTCTACAATGAGATGTGCTTCATCAATCACGATAGCTCACATGTGGCGTCTCACTTCTTCGCAATCCAATAACTTACGCAATTTTCCAAGAAATACCTCCGCGTGGCCATAAATTATTCTATACTTCGATTGCTTGATTTCGTTAATTTCAACATCACTTAACAACTCAGTATTCCGAACCACTAAACTTCTAACTTGCATATCGTTCAGCTTGACTGTTTGATCTCTCATCAAGGCGTTTAAAGGAGAAACAACCAAAATAAAAGATTTCTTTGCTCCAAGCCACGAGTCAAAAACAAAGGGCAACAACTGAAAAATCAATGACTTGCCAAAGCCTGTTGGCAAAATAATTAGTGTCTTTCCTTAAAAAAACAATGTTCCTTATCGCCTCTTTCTGTTGTACATGTAGGGAAACATTTTGCATATTGAGACCCCTTAAGGGCCGACACAAGGATTCCTCGAATCCTGCCTCGACAACCGCCATGACAGTCACAGACAGTGTATAGAAACATCACGACTGCATACATGTAGACCGGAAGTCCTAGAATCTAGGACTCGAAAATCCTATGTCTCCAGAGCCCTTCGTTTTCTCGTGCCAAGGCCCCGCCGACTAAGAGAAACGAAAAGGGCGATGGGGACGAGAATGATGTTTTTCATAAGAATTCTATCAGTCAGTTATCATCATTAGATAAGATTGTCAGTCTCTCCGTGAAAGTAATTGTTGCAGTTATGAAGCAACTAGATCAGTTGCAAAAGAAGCCTGAAAAATTCAACAGGATTTGAATCCCACTTGCTCTTACTACCATCTGCCCTATAAGGCCAACTGGGGGCTGGTCGCTTGTAAGTTCGAATTGTAACCCGAAATACGTGGAAGCATGAATGAGGGTGGATGTATGAAATATTTCATGCGTTTGAGTCCTGTTTAAGAGTGGACTGTTACAGGCTTCTTTCGCAATTGACCAAGTTGCATCATAACTGTGATAATCTACACAACCGCAGTAAGGTGTTACAATATACTAAATTTTCATATATTCTCTCTATCATTATCATTATCATGTGTTAGCACTGCAGGAGATTTATCCATCACTTTTTTTTCTTCTTTAGCCCAATTTAAAAACAAAAGACCACAACAAAAACTTATATACGGCAAACCTGGAAAAATAAGTTGTACTGCAGAAGGAAATCCTCGTCCTCAATTTGTATGGAGCAAAAACAATACCCTACTCTTAGAGGATGACAGATTCACACAGTTGTCAGATGGCAATTTGGAGATCGATACAGTTGGGCGGGAAGATAATGGAGCTTACAAATGTTCTATAAAACAAACCAAAGGAAGTGAGAGAATCACCGTTTATTTCCAAGATATCAGCGTGTCTGTCATAGGTGGGTAAAGGTGGAAATGATGAAGGTTGCATTCGTAAACAAATAAGAAAAATACCAGTTCCCAAAAGCTAGCACAAATTTGGAACACCAGAAAAAAGGCAATGAGTAAGATAACCCAAGTTTAGATCAACGCCATTCCTTGAATAATAGGCAAATACTTAATAACAAATGACGACTTACCACTCCATGCTATTGCAGCCACGAATCTGTAAAATCCCTAGACATTAAAAGGACGAAGGAGGCTCAGTCATTAGACAAGGGCACCTGACAGCAACAGTTGACAAAGTACTCCAGAGGTCTAATGAACGTATTGTATTTAGCATACTAGGTTTAAAGTACGGTTACGATCATTTGGAGGTAGACCTTGAGGCACACAGCATCACGATCTTTATGACCCACTGAGGATTATTTCGCTAAAAGCTCCTCGCATTTCACATAAGTTCAGCTCAGATTTGTCTGATTTGAAGCTGTGCCTGCCACTCCATGTGGGATGACACCACGGTAAATGAAGAAGTTTCAGCAGATGATTAAGAGGTTGTTGAACTAGACCAATGCCTGAGGAACTGAACCTTAAATTCTAATCAGTGCAAGAAGTACATACCGGTTAGCAGTAATTTATGCGTAGTTGGGGTACCAATTTCGGTATATTAAATATCAGTCCTTCTCAAAAGACATCATCTCCACGCTCTGGGAAATAAATATGAGGACTTGTATGAGTTTATTCCCAGAACCTCGAGATGATGCCTTTTGTTTAAGACTGATTTAAATATACCGAAAGGGGGCTATTGATCAGCTCTCAAATAACCATTTCTCAACGGGCTTGATACCTCAGTTGTTAGAGCACGTGCAGCGCACTTGCACTGTCATGCCATTTCAGCTTGGATTTCTTCAGGCTTTCTTCGCCACTTTCACTTAACTCTATTCCGGACTTCAAATATATCAATCTTAATAAATTCTAAAAAAAAAAAAAAAAAGAAATCAGTTTGGAGAAACTCTTCATACGCCTGGTTTACCGTATCTGACCACTGACAACAGACTGCAGTTTGTCTCCAGTGTATTATAAAAGTACTAAAAAGCTTGTGAGACCCTCCCAACAAAGGAACATGGCTAATTTAAATTGAGGAACAAGGGAGCAATAAAAAAATATCTCAGGGAACAAGTTTAGGGATAAAAAAGCTTTGAACAAGTTTAAAAGTAATTTCGGGAACAAGGGAAGAAAAGCAAATTTTAAAGGGAACAAGGGAACAAGCACTCCCCCTGGGAGGACCTCGCTTGTGGCGTAGAGAACAGGAATAAAACGCCGCTATATTACGCCCCCAAGCAAATGGAAAGTGGAGAGGATGAATATGTCTATTCTAAAGTGAATCAGAATAGCTCAAACAGAGGACAAACAATACGAGACTATAACTTGCAAGTATCTGGTGACATAGAGATCAACTCTATATACTTCCACTGGTTTAAGCCAGAAGAACGTCTGTTGAGAGGGTCCTAACAACACGCTGAAACCAAAACAGCCCTGGAACAGAGAATGTGTGCGTGTCTGGTAAATGTAGATAAAGACGAGATAAAAGGTAATAGATTTCTATTAAGCTCATTGATACCAAATTATTAGTAATAATTACGTTTGAAGTAAATTAACATACATTAATATCACTGACAGATGTAGATAGATAAAATCACTCAAATGACTTACACTAGGCAAAACAATGGCAAAAAAAAAACAAAGTGGAGACATTAATTACAGAAAAGCTATGTAAAATATACATTAATTTTACATAATAGCTAGGTTCTTCAATATAATCCTCCTCGCCTTCTAGGACCAAAAATAAAACTATGACAGTGTTTTACAAAACCGTGTTCAATTCATTTTCACTTTAACTGCTGCTAGTGTAGATATTTTGTTTATGGCAGAAAAAAGTGAGGGAACAAAAGACAAGCATTTGCCCTCTTTTTTGTTTTCTGAAAAGTTCTGAAAGCAAAATAATTATGAACTGTTGCAGTTCAAGTAACATCTTATTAGATTAACAAGCCTTTCTCTTTTATTTTAAGTTCCACCAAATGTCCTGTTACCAGGAACAACCCATTATGCACTTGAAGGAGACAATGTTACTTTGACTTGTACTGTCGTCGAGGGTTTGCCAAAGCCCCAAATAAGCTGGCTTAAGGATAAACTTCCGTTAGCAGAAGAGAAAGCAAGATTGGTTAAAAGATACATAACAGAAGAAGGAGAAGGCACCTACACCTGTGTAGGAAAGAATGAAGGAGGCTCTGCAAACGATAGCATTGATATCATCGTTGATGGTAAGAATGAACGTACTGCATCACATTTTTCATGATAGACATAAATATTATTTCATGAACGGTCGAGATTAGAACGTAAACTTGAAAGTCAAGCTGGACACAGATGACATTAACACCATAGCTCCGTGGTCATACATGGGTCGCGTTCAGGGACCAAGCGACTAGCCGGTTGCATACCCCCTGCGCACCCTCCCCCAAGATCCGCCCCTGCATTTTCTGTATTCATACACTTATCCCTTCAGTCTCAACATTACAACATAGTAAGGGAACAGAAAACTTACTATGCACTTATCGGTTTTCGAACTCCAACCCTCCAGATCTGTAGCCTATGTCTTCATCACTACACTACAACGACGAACATGGTCAACCCAACACAGTCCTTTTCATTATTTTCTTCTAAATAATAAGTCAATTGAGACCCATCTAAAGGGGGGGGCATCTATAATAACTAAAACTAATCCTAACCTGACCCTCATTTTCTCTAGGCTTAATTTAGATTCCAAAAAGTGCATATTCAACCTAGGTAAAATGAAGACCACCAATGTAACCCTCAATTTGTTAGTAAAAACGGATTCAACTTGAGAACGGATTTTACCGGAAACGTGGAAAGTATGCCCGAACTCTTCTCGATGGCCACATCATTGAGAGTTTCTGTGAATTAAGCCATACTTAACGCAATTTTAAGCAAGACAAAAATCTGAAAATAAATTGTCGTTAAGGCAATATAATAGGCTGCATTCACAAGCTGACATTTTACGCTAGTGAGCACTTGACGTCACGTTTTCCTGGATCTAGCCCTGTGAGGTCCAATCGGTCAGTTTTGAACGTGAGCAACGGCCGACCGTGAAATACAAAACTTACACTAAAAGTAAACGGCCTTTGGATAAAAATCAAAACTCAACATTTTGCCAGTCAGGTGTTAAGCAAACACACTTTCAAAATCTGAAAAAAAAAGAAGTGTTTTTTTTTTTACAGGGGCACTTTAAGGACAAAGAAAGAAACACTGACGACTAAGATTTTACACTCTGGGGTTACAGCCAATAATGAAAATAATGACTTCACAATGCAAATGACATAAAAATACACAAATTGCAAACAGTGCGAAAAACGCATCAAGGGACCCAGGGTGTGGTCTTAAGGGTTGCTTAAGCTCCTCATTCAGTAAGCTGGAAATGAATGTCACTAATTATCTTACCATAGTCATGTCTTTCCTTACAAGTTTTGGTATTCTTCTTAGCGCCAGGGTAGTGGCACTTTTAGCATTGAAATTGTTACATTTTCGTATTCGCTTTCTCATGAAGTGTTGTGAATTCGAAGAAATGCTAAATTATTAATATCAGAAAGGATTGACTGATTTATTCATGCCCATATTAGTTTCAACCAATCAGCCAAGAAACCAGAAATTCAAATTGAGAAAGCATTACATAATTAGTTATCACTGAAAATTTGTGCCTAAGACACCAAACAACTGGACTACCCCATTAATCTAAGAATTTGTCACCTAATGCTTATTTGGTCTTCGTACCCAACAGGCTTCAAATTGGTCAGATGACAAAGTTTAACAAGGTCTTTTCACCCTTTGAGGCCAATTTGTTTCTGACACGGTGCATTTCATACGTTGATTGTAACGTTAACATAACAAAGTTGAAACACTTCGGTCACCAAAGATGCCCATTTCTTCAAAATGAATAAGTAAAAAAACTTAATCCTTTCAAACACTTGGAAACAACAATGTAATACAGTAAAACCTCGCAATTAAGAACCTATTTTGAGTCCCTGTTAGTTTAAAATTACTCAGTTAGACCCCCTCTAAACAAGAACCTGTTGACCCTACAATTTGAAGCCGGTTCTTAGTTCCTAAAATCTAAAAAATGTGTGCACTTTGGCAAGTAAAATCAATTGATTGATGTTCTGAAGATTCGTGTGTTATTTCGATTTTACTTATTATACTAATTTTTATGTGATTTTTAAAATTCTCCATTTAAATTTTATTTCAATTTTAAATAAGGGATAGGGAAAAACCGGCTGTTGCACCAGGGACGAAGGCCGAATAACACTAAACTATGTTATCTACTATGTGTTTCTTTTAATCCAGAAAATAAGAACCTAGATGGCCTAGATTTCTGCTACAGTGTAATTACCATTATGTAATAAGAACCTGTTTAGGCTAAATTGCAGAATGGAAGGTTCTTGCTCGCGGAATTGTACTGTATACCTATCCAAAACATATCATCTCATCTGCATGGTGATACTTCTTAAATTGTGCAAGTTGAACACATATATATCACTTGACGATTGAGCAAATGTAATGTTTATCTTTTTCTTTTTCTCTAGCTCCTCCTAAGCTGGATGCTTCTCTTAAAAAAGACTCTATGCCCGTGTTGTTGCACTCTACATTACAATTAAAATGTATTGAGAGAGGAGACCCAGAACCAAACGTGACCTGGACTAACAATGGAACGCAATTGTCCAATAACAACACTTTTGTCATCACTAATGTGACTTTCAAAGATGCCGGCCAATATGGATGTGTTGCAATGAACAGAGCAGGAAATATAAGCGGCAACATTTGGATTGACGTAGTAGGTAAGTCAGCTAAATCACAAGGCACTCAAAGAAACTGTGTGACTATTTGAATATTTAACTGTAACAAATTAAAATGGTCTTGAATTGTAACACATGTAATCAAATCAATCTACTTTACATGAAATGTCATCGATTGAGCAACAACAAGAATAGCATACAGTCGTACATTTAATTAATTATTACGATCTTGCAAACGATGTTATAACAGGGCTGGAGCATATAAAGTAACTTCGACTCTGTAAAGTCACTGGAAGCATCCTTTAAGTAAGAGCGATTACATAATCTTGCCATTTTGGTTTCATTTCGAACCAAGAGATCAAGAAATTAAATTGGATGAAGTCCAACTTGCCATACCCCTTCGTATTGCATAAATTTTCAGTGAAATGTGAGATGACATTTTTTCCTCGTAAAATGTGATTTTGTCAATTAACATAAGCTGTGATTTTTGAGAATACTTATCCGTGAAATGAGAATCGGGTGTTTAATTCTCCGTGAACTATGACGTGATCTTGCTTCATGGTTTTCTTTGTTTGTTTGTTTTTATAATATTTATTTTTTGGGAGTAGAAGCCCGAAAAATTATAACAATGGACTATAAATATAACTCAGCAGATCAAGGTAAAACAACTACATCTGGATTGCAAGATTTACTGGAACGTGAGCTTTCGACACATGACCTCGCTAGCCTTGACAGAGGGCCTCAATGGGATTAAGCGTGAGCCGTGAAAAATCGAAAAATGTTAACCGTTAAGCGTGAAAACGACCAAATAATAAACTTTGGGATAGGTAGTATTTTGAAATATTTAGTCTTAAGAGACTTCCGAGCACTCCATACCGTTTTAACTTTCTTCCCCCTACGTCCTCTAGTACTACTAATAACCAGGTTGAAGAATACGAAAGTGACTCAGATGAAGGCGTTGGAGTTGACGAAGCAGAAGACAAGGTTTGGAAGACAAGCTAAGGCCTCAGCAAAGTTTGACGAGTGAAAAACACAAACTCATGAGTCACCTTGTAAAAATCAATGATTTAAACTATCCAGTTATATGTCTACTGAAGCCTTCTAGTAACTAACAGTCCATTGTTTTTCTAGTAACTAACAGTCCATTGTTTATCACATAAGTTAACCATGACGGAAAAAAGATCTCCGTTGGCCGAGAAAAGACAAATTATTTAACCCCCCCCAACCACCCGCAATTAAGACCCTCTTGACAGCTTTTTTGGTCAATAAACACGGCGAAAACAAGCTCGGAAATCGTCTCAGAAGGTCGCGAGGCTCTTCCCAATGAGTTTCTCTATGGCAGACGGCTCTTTTTTCTTTTTTCGTGAATCGTGAAATGGTCATTTAATTATTTTCCGTAGGTTTGAAACGCTATTACTGCAAAAAGATTGCCATGCTTGGATAAAGCCTTGCACAACATCCTCAACCAAATTCGTGGGTTTTATACATATTCATATACATACGTTTATTTTACGTCCCCGTAGGGCTTTGCAGTGAAACATATTACAAGATGAAAATAATAGAACACAGAATAAAATTAGTACAACATAAGTAAAAGTTAAGAATTCGGGCATTTAAATCAAATACAAACTGATGATTAAGCTATTTCATAGCTGGGTATTTAAGGCAGCTGTAATACACCTTATTCCAAAATGGCCGTCATTTTAGTGTTCTTTTGTTTCCATGCAAATTGGCCCTTACGGCCTCGTTCTACGTTAAATTTTCTTTTGAATTTTACGTTTGAAAGCGAGGCCATAAGGGCCAATTTGCATGAAAACAAAAGAATACTAAAATGGCGGCCATTTTGGAATAAGGTGTGAACGCTGATCAATTAGAAACTTCCACATCCCCTCCCCCCCCCCCCCTCAAGTTACCCTGACGTTAACCTGACCCTTACGCTTTAGACTTTATATTCTTTCTAACGTTTTGTATCTCACTCGAATATGTAATTTATCTTTGTCACTTAATCATAATTAATTATGCATGTTTCGCCTAGTTGTTATACGGTCCTAACGGTTTTTCAAATATTCTGTAACTGACGACGATGTTCGGAACATCAAAAATGTCTTATAAATTAAAATGTCGTAATCTTCTTACAAACTAATCAAGTCGGGAAATTTCAATGAGCAAGTGTAAGCTTCTCTAACTCCAAAACACGGTAAAGGTGGTTTAACGAGAGTACTGTATTCTTATCAACAACAGAGCCTGGAGCGTTTACGACTGCATGTATTTTAAATTGTTCAGTGCCGGTTGATTACCTCAGAACATAGAGCTTTTACAATGAAATTAGGGTGGGAAAAAATACCATATTGTATTCACTCTATAGTATGCCAAAGACGAATTACACAGCCAAAATTCATTTGAAGACAACTTTTGAAGACCTTTTTTTGCAAGGCAATCGCTCACAAATGCTATATGTGTTCCTTTAAACTCTTCCATCCCGTCCAAACACATGTTTAAAGCTGTTAGTGACTTCGGTGCCCGAAAAAAAAAAATCATTTGAAACCTGACACTTCCGGTTCAATTTCCCCCACCCCACAGGGGCAAAGGTCAAATTTCTCACCCCCGGGAAGGCCTCACCCGTCAAATGCCCGGGCAAACGGGTGGAAGGGGGAGGGGATGTTGAAGTTTCGATTTGATCGGTGCATAATCTGCAATCTGTAATCTTATAAGTTCAGTTTGCTGTCCATTAGGAGTTCTTTTCCCATCATAGTTTTAAATTAAGCTAACGATCAACTTAACGTAATATTCTGCGGTAGAGCGTTTCAAAGAGATACTACTCTATAATAACAGGTTCTTTGGCTAGTTGTAGATCTAAGTAAAGAAATATTTAACAGCTGTGAGTTTGTAGTTGTACGGTTGATATAAATGAGCGCTTAATTAATTAATGAACTGATCAGATAAATACTCCGGAACGAGGCAATTCATGCATTTGAATGCCATAATTGAATCGCGGTAGAACAAGTAGAAAGGAGATGCTTCCGTGAAGCATACACTGGGTTGCCTGTGGTACGTGCTACAGAAAATCAGAAGGCACTGAATTGTGTGGTATTGAAATACAGCATTCCAGTCTCTGAAGAAGAACAAATAAAAGAGAAGCGAGAAACATTGGCTTCTGGGCTGACATGTTGATAATTTTCAAGTTCCCTCACAACTTCTTTGCACCACAAGTGTGCCCTCTGAGCATCTGACAGCTTTGTAGTACTAAACTTCACTGAAGTCAAGCCCTGTTTCGCGGGGGTTAGTGTTAGGATGGGAGACCAAAACAATAAACCCCTCATAAAAAACAAAAGCATCTGACCGAAAATACTATTAACGCTAACAAATGCGAACTCAGCAAGGTACAGATTTTGTTAGCTTGCTTTATGCAAAACAAATATTGATGAAAAAGCAAATAACCATTGATACACAGTTTTTAGAAAGAGCAGAACGAAGTTTCCGGGACGATCGAAAGAGAATGAAATATTTACGACATGAAAACAGCATTAATTTTGAACCGT
>NC_090878.1:360248-367748 GCF_036669935.1 Montipora foliosa | reverse complement strand
CCATGTTTTCTACCTTGGCCCCTAGGCCTCGCTTCCATGCAACGTCCGGTAATGGGCTGAATCTCTGTATCTGGAAGAGCTAAAATTTGAACCTCTTTGCATTACGCTTTAATGATTCCTCGCAAGGGGTTAACGTTTTATTGCATTGGAAGCGTTAAACCTACACCCAGTGCACACTATTAAATAATTTGAAATAATCAGAATATCATAAAAAGTCTTTTTCATGAACAGAATTCTGGTCATTAGGTTTTGATTTTCTAACCATAGAATTTTGTTAGTCGGGACATAAATCAAGTAAAGAGCACTCGGCAGTGAAACTAACATGTCTTCAAGCAGATTGTTTACTGTTTACATGTCCCAAAGACCACTGAAAATTTCCTTACTCATAGGCCCCACATGGTCTACACAATCATATGTCCATGGAGGATGAATCGCATTCTCAACTCCTGCGGTTAACAGTAAAATTCAAGAAGCAGCCGCTACTGTTGTTGAAACTTGTACTAGCACTTGGATGCTTTGACTAGTGGAAGTCAAAGCAGTTTTATAGCTGGTAGAGAACATAAAAACTTGATTCCACGCGAGCTGGTTGGACATGAGTGATATGACAAAAGCCCACTCTATTCTAAGCGAGCACAACACCAGCAAATTCTGCCATCTCAATGCACGCTTGTATTGAATTATGCTAAGTACATGTGAATCAGCAAGGAGATCAGTTTACATGTCAAGGTATCATTTCAGTGGTTTTTCATATTCAATAACCTAGATTGACTTTTCTTGAAATAGTCTATCCTGTGGTTGATGTCTATCCAAGAAACCAAACAGTTACTGAGGGAAAAACAACCAACATCAGTTGCAAAGCCACAGGAGTGCCACTTCCAAAATTATCCTGGAAATTTGACGAGGGAGAGCTTCCCCCAACTGCAGTTATTATGATTACTTCGGACGGGTCTCTACTTCAGTTACCAAACACTACAAAGAGCATGGAGGGGAGGTATAAGTGTAAGGCTACAAACAAGGCCGGTGAAGAAAATTCCACGTCTACTCTTCACGTGTTAGGTTTGTATCGATTACAAATTGTTAAAGGCGTTATCTTTCAATAAATCATAAGCCAACACATTAATTTCAGCAGACGGACTTTTTTTCATAAACAACCAAAATGAAGCTAAATGGCTTCTGTATGATTAGCATGCTTTTACCGTAAAGTCTTTGTGCAATTATGTTTTATAATCTTTAAAAAAGTCCTGTTTATTTTTTTTTCCTTACGGCGACCAAAAATGTAGAAGTTGTTGACGCAGTCATAGCTATAAACTGATGCATAACCGACTGAAATCTCGCCTCCATATAATCGTTAAATTGCAACAACAAGTTGATTACAGTCTTTCATCAATTGCAACATATGACCTGAATTAGTCACAGTGCTGTTGGTGTTTCATGTTCGAGATGTAACAACACGCTATAAATCAAAGCATGCATAATGTTGTGTTTGATCTTCAGAAAGGCCGACTGTCGTGATCTCTGGAGAGTCCTACCGACTCGAGGGTGACGAACTTATTCTGACTTGCGAGGCCAAAGGCCCAACATCGGAAATAGGATGGACAATAAACACTTTTTCTAGGGGTAAAATGGCTAACATTACTAAGAATGGGGACAGAAGCATCCTCATTATCGAGAGAGTCAAGGTTTCTGACAGTGGTGAATATGTTTGCAAAGCCAAGAATGCAGCAGGCACTACATCCTTGTCTGCTGATGTAGAAGTTAGAGGTATGTAATATGGAAATTGATATTGATTTAGAGAGTCTAGTTTGATAATTTCTACATTGTACGAGACATCAAAAATAGAATTAAAAAACTACATGGCTGTGGACTGTGTATTCACAGTCAACAGTCAATCGGTAAGACTCTGTTGAAAATCATCAATTGCGCAGATAAGCGAGGATGTCAACAGTTTCCAAAAGTGGAAAAGAGAGCTTAACAAAAGCAACCACAAATGCGTTATCGTTCGTTCAAGCTGTGGAGATAGGGGGAAGGCAGTGTAGGATACATACAAACTCCCAGATTGGAACAACAACTGTGGGATCAACACTAATCAACAACAGTTATTTAAATTGAAAATGTGAGCAAAAAAGAGAATGAGGGTAAATTCCATAACATTGTTTAACAAGTGAAAGCGGATACAAAAACACTACAAACAAAGTTGTGAAAGCTGTTGTTTCAGCAAAAATATCCTCCATTTTTTCTCAATTTTTCACAGTTTTCAGTTTACATGTCAAGGTATCATTTCAGGGGTTTTTTGTTTTCAATAACTAGATTTACTTGTCTTAAAATAGTCTATCCAGTGGTTGATGTCTATCCAAGAAAGCAAACAGTTCCTGAAGGAAAAACAACCAACATCAGTTGCAAAGCCACAGGAGTGCCTCTTCCAAAATTATCCTGGAAATTTGACGAGGGAGAGCTTCCCCCAACCGCAGTCATTATAAATACTTCGGACGGGTCTCTACTCCAGTTACCAAACACTACAAAGAGCATGGAGGGGAGGTATAAGTGTAAGGCTACAAACAAGGCCGGTGAAGAACATTCCACGTCTACTCTTCATGTGTTAGGTTTGTATCGATTACAAATTGTGAAAGGCGTTAACTTTTCAATAAATTATAAGCCAACACATTAATTTCAGCAGACGGACTTTTTTTTTCATAAACAACCAAAGTGAAGCTAAATGACTTCTGTATGATTAGCATGCTTTTACCGTAAAGTCTATGTGCAACTATGTTTTATAATCTTTAAAAAGTCTTGTCTATTTTTTTTCTTTACGGCGACCAAAAATGTAGAAGTTGTTGACGCAGTCATAGTTATAAACTGATGCATAACCGACTGAAATCTCGCCTCCATATAATCGTTAAATTGCAACAACAAGTTGATTACAGTCTTTCATCAATTGCAACATATGACCTGAATTAGTCATAGTGCTGTTGGTGTTTCATGCTCGAGATGTAACAACACGCTATAAATCAAAGCATGCATAATGTTGTGTTTGATCTTCAGAAAGGCCGACTGTCGTGATCTCTGGAGAGTCCTACCGACTCGAGGGTGACGAACTTATTCTGACTTGCGAGGCCAAAGGCCCAACATCGAAAATAGGATGGGCAATAAACACTTTTTCTAGGGGTAAAATGGCTAACATTACTAATAATGGGGACAGAAGCATCCTTATTATCGTGAGAGTCAAGGTTTCTGACAGTGGTGAATATGTTTGTGAAGCCAAGAATGCAGCAGGCACTACATCCTTGTCTGTTGATGTAGAAGTTAGAGGTATGTAATATGAAAATTGATATTGATTTAGAGAGTCTAGTTTGATAATTTCTACATTGTACGAGACATTAAAAATAGAATTAAAAAACTACATGGCGGTGGACTGTGTATTCACAGTCAACAGTAAATCGGTAAGACTCTGTTGAAAATCATCAATTGCGCAGATAAGCGAGGATGTCAACAGTTTCCAAAAGTGAAAAAGGGAGCTTAACAAAAGCAACCACAAATGCGTTATCGTTCGTTCAAGCTGTGGAGATAGGGGGAAAGCAGTGTAGGATACATACAAACTCCCAGATTGGAACAACAACTGTGGGATCAACACTAATCAACAACAGTTATTTAAATTATAAATTTGAGCAAAAAAGAGAATGAGGGTAAATTCCAGTGAAAGCGGATACAAAAACACTACAAACAAAGTTGTGAAAGCTGTTGTTTCAGCAAAAATATCCTCCATTTTTTTCTCAATTTCTCACACCATAGCTTTGCCAATACAAGTACTAGCTGCACAAGCAGGTAGGTTTACATGTATGTTTCCTCTTTTAGTTTGAAGTTCTCTACTCCTCTGTCCCCTTTTAGGGGCACCCAAAGGAGGAGTCCCGCAAAATATGTGTTCCACATAGGTGTGTCTCTTACTATCTGCAACAGTTTAAAAATTACTTTTGTGCTACTGTTAGACTTAGACCTAGATACATGAAACGTACAGCATACAGCAGCAGTATCGGTATTATGGAAATTGTTCACTGTTTTGGATTTCAGTAGGAGTTTCCATCTCATGGAAAACTGGAATACAATTTCTGGTCTCTTTGCAATCTGGATTCTCCTTTCTAGAGAACCATTTTCAACACTTTCTTACCATGACAATTTTCTTCGTTTGTTTTACCATAACCTGTAATCAAGAACTTTCATGTTTACAGCAATAGAGTGGTACTACATTGTCGGCCCAGCATCTGCTGTTGCAGTAACAGCATTCATCGCCTGGTACCTTTGCAAACGACGCACAAGGGGTAAATGTAAAAACCTGCATAAATACATTTTTATTCTTAATACTTACAGTGCATTTCAGAAAACTTTTGACAGGCGATTTGCGAAGTTCGTTGTAAATTTCATATGTTCGCTTCGAAATTTCAATACGTAACTGTCCATCAAATGGCAAACTTTGAAACGAACTTGGGAATTTCGCGCCGAGCTGCGTGGGAATGTGGCGAAGTAATTTCACCATTGTTCTCGGTTGTTGTTTCGAAATGAGTGCCTTCACCGCGCAAGGAAAGGCAATTCCAAGTTTTTTTCGGCAGAAAATTATTGAAAGCTGGTTAGAATGGAAAGACTATCTCAAATAGGACAGGAACTGAGACTTCCCAGACAAACCATTGCCAAAATTGTAAATATTTTCGTTCGCAGAGGGAATATCGAAGACAACAAATGAAGAAGTATCAGTCGCTCAGCGCATGCTGAATGATGTGAATAATTATATGGAGTGTTGTAAAACTACCAACCCCAGCATTTACAGCAGTGAAATCCAAAACAAACCGGTAGAGAATAACTTTCCAGTGTTTGCCCGAAAATGTCCCGTCGGGTGCATCGATCAGACGCAGCGTAACGCAAGATCTTGGTTTATATTCTTTCAAGAAATGAATCACTGACTCTTGAAAATGAAAATACTTTTCCAGTATTTAGCATCTTGCGCGGACAACACATTTTTGTGATGAGTGTTCAGTAATCATTCCCATGAGGTTCGGCGCGAATGCCCCATGTTTCTGGAGAATGTACTCCATATAGCAATAGTCATGTACTATGTACTTACGGGTAATGTATACGTACATTCTCATATATTTTTGGTTCATGGGTGAGAGATCTACGTACCAGTGACTCAGGGATACTGATACAAGAAAAAAAAATCGAAGTGCTCCAAAACAGGAGTAGAACTTATGAACGTCCAATATTACTAGCTCGGATTGCGACCAATCTAAAGGTTCAAGGGAGGCCACTTTAAGAGCACTGAGATTATTGTGGGTTTTCCTGAGTCATTACTGTACTTATAAGTAGATCCCTTTAGCATTGAACAAACCTGTAAAATTCCGGTTATAAGCCCTTGGCTTATACATTTTCGTAAGGGGTTTTGGGTGGGTTTGTAAACGGAGGGGCTTATATCCAGGGGGAAATGAGCCACTGCATGGTTCATGGAAATACGTTTTTAATTTACTGATTTTTAATTAAACTTTCAAGCTTCAATATAAATCGAATTCATTTCAATTTCAAGATTAAAACTCAACAACGTGAACGTAACCAGAACGCAACAAACCGGGAGCACAGAGTTCATCTTCGCTGTTATTGTTAAATAATTTAATGTTTAGTTCACGGCGACGAGGCATCCTGCACTTAATTCTCTCAGTTATTATTGTTCCACAATCTTTCTTAATTTTGTGCTTGAAGTAGTACAGGGTTCTGCAAGAGTACTTAATATCAAGAAAACAAGGAAAAGTAGAGGGGGGCTAATATCCGGGGGTGGGGGGGGGGTACTTATAACCGGATGATTTTTTTTTCAAGTAGATGGGCTTTTAAGCGGGGGGGGGGGGTATAAGCGGGTGGGGTTATAACCGGACTTTTACAGTATTTTACAACA
The DNA here is from genome assembly GCF_036669935.1 of Montipora foliosa. NCBI lineage: Eukaryota > Metazoa > Cnidaria > Anthozoa > Scleractinia > Acroporidae > Montipora > Montipora foliosa. The sequence goes on along the minus strand of NC_090878.1, from coordinate 361,822 downwards.
ATAAGAGTGTGCTGCTGGGCTTTTTTAGCAAACGTACATGTACCACTTTTTACGCTACTGTACTAGCTGGTTGCAAGACAATAGTTTTTCCCCTATAGGTTGTTCAACACTAAATAATCATAAAATCCTAAGACTCCCATTCTACGATACATGATAAGTAATCGAACACAGTAAAACCCCTACTTAAAAAGCCCTTGTTTTCTCTAGATGTTGTGAGGTATTATTAAAGTTATCAGCTACCTTGACAATTACTAGCACATGACAAATTGCAACCATGTGAGAACAATCTCTGGACACATATACCAGAATAAGAACACTTGCTGTCTACGAGAAAAAACGCTATGCTCAGACACATGTGGCTCTTGTTTTTGCCACTAACATTGTGGCTAATTAACACAACATGTAAGTCAGTTGAATATAATAATCCTGGGAGTCTGGCCTTAATCATTGCTGTCAACAAATCTCCACATACTAGTAAATCTGACCAAATTTCTCCCCTTTTTTCACATGCTATTGTGTTCATTGGTTTGCTGAGAAGCCAGAGCTAGGTAAGTCGAATCTTTTAGAAGCAAAATATACGAATTAGGCTGAATTATGTTGCCCCTGGTTGTTGTTACACAATTTGCCAAAAAAATGCCTTTAGAGATTGTTTACTTTATCATCTGCGGGCACATGACACCCTTTACTAGCCAAGACTTCTGATGAGGTTAATGTCATAACATTACAAAAAAGTTAAATTGTGTCATCTTTTCTCCGAACTTTCAAGCACCTTAATATTAAAAAAAAAGGAATTTAAATAATGCAAATTTAGGGTATGTGGAGAAGTATAGGTAGTTTTGATCAACGATCCCACAATTCTATTTGAACGACTATGCAATAATTATCGTTTCTCTAATCTTCCGTTGCTATTATTTTAGAGGAATTAGTTTCATGTCTTTGATTGTTCAATATGTAGGATCCAGTCAACAGATCAATGACATGACAGCAGTGTGTGTAAGAAGTGCATGTAAGCTTTAATTTCATGCCATAATTTAGTGGCGAACAGTCAACCCACCCTTGAATAATATATGAAAAATTATCTGAATTTCTGGATTTAAGATCAACAGATTTTGAAGAAAGTCATGAGATGAAGTTGATGGATGTTGAAGCGGATGAATGGGAGATATCTCGTGACCGAATAAGACTTGAAGAGGTCATCGGCTCAGGAGCATTTGGAACAGTTTGGAGAGCAACTTTGAGCCGTAAAAATGGGAAACCTGGCATACGTTTTGTTGCAGCAAAGTGCTTCAAACGTGAGTAACTACGAATTCCAAATTAGTCATTAACTTGCTGACTGCACAGCATGTGACATTCAATTTATGGTACCTAGTGGAGCCAAAGCAACAAATACAGTGACGTCTCAACACGATCTGCTCATCCACTTTGAATTTGTATTTTTTGTCACGATTAACATGAACTGCGGTGTCATAGAACAAAGGCTGACATTTCAATACGCACAGTTTATTTCGGAACTTTCTGGAACTTGCTGTAGGAATGAAAAACTCGAACTCTTCGATTTGAAATAGGAAATAGAC
>NC_090878.1:345248-347748 GCF_036669935.1 Montipora foliosa | reverse complement strand
ACAACTGGCGACGGGGATGGGGTTTAGGGTGGGAACACTGTTTTCATTGAAGATTAATTTGAGAGATTTGGATATTGGAGGAGTTCGACTGTCTGATGTCAATGGTGATCCGAGTAGCGTGGGCACTGAGTGGAAACGATGGCTTCGTAGTTTTCAGTTATATGGGGGTGGAAAAGGTTTGATTATTGTCCCCGATAAGGACGACAATACAGTGCAGAGGCGAGCTCTTCTTCTGGATTGCGCTGGGCCGGATGTCCAAGATATTTGTGATGTTTTGGCCGACACTTGGAGTGCGAAACATTATCAGAAGACCGAAGATGCTTTAACCAGACATTTTGTCACACATATTAACACTCCATATGAGCGGCATTTATTGCGAGAAATGGTGCAAGGGGAAGATGAAACGATTGATCAATTTGCAATACGATTGGGGCACAAAGCTCAGAAGTGTGATTATGGCGACCAAATGGAGGCTCAGATCAGAGACCAAATAATATCGAAGTGTCTTTTCAATCAATTGCGGCGCAAGCTTCTGGAAAAAGGCCAAACCCTCACACTTCAAACCTTACAGGAGATTGCCCGGAATTACGAGTTAGTAAAAAGACAAACGCAGAGTATGAGTCTCTCCAGTGTGTCAGTGAACCGAGTTGAGATACGACTTTATCAGGGGGTGAATGTTATCGCTGCGGAAGGCGTTGACATTTTTCCAGAGACCCCCTGTGTCTGGCCAGGGAAAAAGAGTGCTCAAAACGTTCTCAAGTGGGCATTTTGCAAATGCATGCAAAATCAAAGTTAAAGAAATTCCCAGTAGATCACGTGTACAGTATATGAAGGTCGATGAATGTAAGGAAGAGGAAGACGAGTATGTGTTTACAGTTGCTGGTGAGGCTCAAGAAGGAAAACTCACGGTTAACATTGGGGGTATTCCGGTGAAGATGATAATCGATTCTGGAGCAAGAGCAAATGTCATTAGCCAAGCATTGTGGGAACAATTGAAGAAGCAGCATATCAAGTGTGTATCAAGAAGATGTACAAAGTTGTATGCTTATTGTGAAGTTACCCCTTTTGAAGTGATTGGAACCTTTGCAGCAGATCTGAGTTTAGGCAGCAAGAGTGTGTCAGCTGAAGTCACAGTCATCAAAGGACAAAGAGAACAATTACTGGGAAGAGAATCAGCCACTGAGTTGAGCCACAACAAGATTCAAGGATCTTTTTACAGGAACTGGAAAGTTGAAAGACCTTCAACTGAAACTACAAGTTGATGAACAAGTCCAGCCAGTTGTGCAACCCTTACAACTTAAAGGAAAAGATTGAGAAGTTTGATGAATTATTACGAGAAGACACCATTGAGCAAGTTGAGGGCCCAACGCCCTGGATAAACCCTGTTGTTGTGGTTCCTAAGCCAAATGGTGATGTTAGGTTCTCTGTGGGCATGAGATGCGCCAACAAAGCCATCATTCATGAATAGTGTACAGTTCCCACAATTTATGAAGTCCTAGAGGTTATGCAAGAAGCCCGTGTGTTCAGTAAATTAGACTTAAAGTGGGGATATCATCAAATTGAGCTTAGTGAAGAGTCCCGTAGCATTACGAAGTTTGTAACGCACAAAGGGCTGTTAAGATACAAGAGATTGATGTTTGGTATCACATCTGCGCCCGAGAAGTATCAGCAAGTTATTCAGCAAGTTCTGAATGATTGCAGCGGAACGGCAAACATCTCGGATGATATTATTGTCTATGGTTCTGATTCATGCGGAGCATGATGAGCAACTAAAAAAAATAAGTGCTGACTGAAGAAAAAGTTACGGCAATGAATGAAGCTTGTGAACCACAAACTGTGTCAGAAGTCAAGAGTTTCTTAGGCTTAGTGAATTTCAATGCACGATTCATTCCTGACCTTGCGACAGTAGCAGAGCCATTGAGATGGTTGACAAAAAAGGGAGAACCATTTATTTTTGTCCCTGAGCAGCACGTCGCCTTTGCAGACCTGAAGAGACGATTGGCCCAAGAAGACACATAGGATACTTTGATCGTACAGCCAAGACAAAGGTCATTACAGATACAAGCCCAGTTGGCTTGGGGGTGGTCCTAGTTCAAGAACAGAAGGGAGAAAACCGTGTGATAAGTTATGCGAGCAGAGGACTTTCAGATGTAGAACGACGGTATTCGCAAACGGAGAAGGAGGCCCTAGGGATTGTGTTGGCCTGTGAGATCGAGGTTCCATATGTATCTTTATGGAGTGGATTTTGAACTGTGGACAGTCATCTACTCAGCTCGCTCCAGACCCTCTACGAGAATCGAGAGGTGGGTCCTACTTTTGCAGCCCTATTCATTCTTTGTGAAGTATTTACCAGGAGACATGAATATTGACGATGCATTGTCACGTCTTACCAAGATCGAACAAGCACAGACCAGGAATGTAGCGAAATAATACATCAGAATTGTTGCCAACATGGCGGCGCCACAAGCCATGATCATTGAAAAGACAGAAGAAGAATCTG
>NC_090878.1:320248-340248 GCF_036669935.1 Montipora foliosa | reverse complement strand
CGTACCAGAACTTCAAATATGGACATGGCAATGCCAAAAAGGTGGGTTACAATGTTGATAGGTCCCATTTCACATTGCTGTGACCACTCTCTGTCTTTCCCTTTTTCATCTGCAAATGAATATGCTGTTGTCTTCTAGGGCTGTGTACCGGTTAAATGGACGGCACCAGAGATCCTCTTTGGGGATGCAGCAAATCTTTCCACCAAAAGTGATGTGTATGTACTTGTAAAAATGTTTTAAATAGTCATTTTACAGCGTTTTTGTAGTTAACGCTTTTTAGACTATTAGATTACAATAATGGTGCTCCATAATGTAAGAGAAATTAAGGGAAAGTTGAAAAATAGAATTGTCTTTTCAACTTTTAGCGACGGTAATGGATTTTTGCTCACGGACTGAAGAGTATCTCTTGTCATCTTTGCGACAGGCTGAGAAGTTCAACAACTAAACATCCATATGTCACTGTCACTTAAAGACTGGACCACCGTGGTTGATCGATATATTAAGAAATAAACTATATATTAAAAAAAACACGATGATGCTTCTGTGAGAAGTAAAGCACAATTTCATCCCGTTGAAGTCGTTTGAATTTTTCAGGAGTCTTTACGAGACATTTTTTTAATGATCCACTTTCAGTGACCGCTGAAAAAAATCACCGAGGACGCATTTTTACAAGGCTAGCCTGCATCTATAATAAATATATTCATAAATTCTAGCGAGAAGATGACTTGTTAACTACTCTGTCTATTGTATAGTTTTCAATTTCAGGCACCTTCCTGCCGGTATTTGTGAATATATTCACTTCAGATCGAGGTTAACCCTGTAAAAATGCGTCCTCAGATAACATTTTCAAAGTAGCTGTGGATCCGCAGACTACTTTGACAATGTTATGACGAAATTCATTGTCAATAACAGGATAGACGCATGAAGAACTGAAATCGATTGGCTTTTTACAATAACAAAAAGGGAGGGGTCAAAATTAAGTCAAAACACGAGAAGAAAGGGAGACAAAAATGCGAGAAACTTCAATCTGACGCGAGCAATATCGCGTCATTATCGCATAAATTATAAATTTATGTGTCTGTCCGCTTATTGACAATAAAATATAGCCAATGAGCGCCCGAGAACTTTTGCAGTCATTGTAAAATGGACTATTGTCTAGATAAGTGCGAGGATGATTTCCCCCTTTCGTTTAATGGTGGCTCCTTGGCAGCTGGCGATCACATGGTACAAAAACCGCCATTCTCGAGAGCAAAGTCCGCACTGGGACGTCTAAAATAAAGCAACTTCATTTAAATTTTCTTTGTTTTATATGTCAAAGTGCGCAACTTGCTCTCCAGTATGGCGGTTTTTGTGCCATGTGATCTCCAGCTGCAAAGGGCGAATTTGGTTTCAATCAGATTCAAATTTTCGTCGGACTACCGCTACCCGTTGGACCACAGATGACATTGATGCAGTTGACGTCCGCACGAAAGCAGATAGTATTAACAAAGATGCCTGTAAAACATAAGCAATTGATGAGAAAGAAACTCAAACTAAACGCAGTATTATTTTAGTCACATTGATACCGCTATAAATTTTGGTGAATATTATATGTTACCATAATCAGTATTTTGTATCTAACCGACAGTATTACCATTTTAACTTTTAGAGGTCACCTTCTTTATCACACATTTATTTCACAAGTCAAAAACCATAAGGCTCGCCATTGGAAAGACTAATACAGATAGCCATCTCATATTGCATATCTATCATTTAGAATGTTTTTGATGTAACAACATTTCTGCTTTACAGGTGGTCCTATGGAGTCGTCCTTTATGAGATATTTACTATCGGTAGGTGTTTTGTGTACTGACAATCAACATTTAATCACAAGTGTTATGATGGGTGAGTTTAAGTTCATCATCATCATCATCATCCTCGCATATGTCCAGAGATTCAAGTAAATAGACGCAAGCCTCATTTTAACATCCAACACGAAGTGTCCCTAAGTCTAAGCATTTCATATCTATTTCTAACAATAAGGTTAAAGGGGCTAGGTCACGCAATTTTAGGCAATTTCAGCACTGATCGAATGGTCATAGGATTAACTAAAATATCAAAATAACTGTTCAAAACTATAGAAGAACTCTAAGAAATACAGGGAAGCCAAGAAGGAACATAGATGGACAAAACTGGAGAGGATTGAAACGGATTGAATTTGGGTAAATTTGAAAAACGTCGGCCCACCTTTTTTTCAAATTTACATCAGTCTATATCAAAATGTCATTTACAAAGCTGGAAAATCATGCTCAGTTGTTATGTGGCTGTGATTTTGCAAATAAAATGCTCTTGCTCTGCCAATTTGACGTTTAGAGCTCATAATTAACAAAATTAAACAAAATTACCTAAAATAGCGTGACCTAGCCCCTTTAAGGTAAAGATTAGTGTTATATTTTAGGTCAGGGTAAATGCAGCAGTTTATCCATACTCGAGGAGCAGCATTTGGGGGGCACGAAGTGGGGGGCACGAAGTGGGCACGAAAGCCGGCTGAAACTTACATGCCTGTGAAACTACCGTTGACTTTTTTTATTGTTGTAGCAGGTGGTAAATAGGATAAGACAGTAATGAAATGTTGACAATCAACAGGAGGTATTCCATATCCTGGTTGGTCGGAGGCCAAGACCATAGCAGAATTGCAGAAAGGTTATCGCATGCCGAAACCCCCACACATCGCCAACACTATGTGAGTGTCCTTTCATACCATTTTTTGTCCTTAAGGCAGGGTAAAGTACTTCTTTATTGAAAGAAAGAAATGAGGGGAAAGCTGGTAAAGAGTGGGCGTCACAGGTGGCCCAAGCTCTACGATTCGCGTGTGACGTAAATATAATATATCAACAAGACCGTTGATTTTCGTAACTGCGAAATTACAACGATTTTTATAGGATAAAAATGTATCTAGTTGGGAAGCAAATTAGGAGTAATTAAAAAAAACAATTCTCACCTTAACTCCTTTGAAGTTCCTTTTCTGTTTCGCACCGTGGGCATGGGTGTTACTCGAGGTGAATATACACAAGGAAAATACTGTTCACTGGATCTACCAGTAGTTTTGACTATTTTAATCCGCGCACTTCCACGTTGCACAAAGTAACTTAATAGTCAACTGAAAAAAGAGGCATGCATATGAACACACTATAAAACTAAACAAATCGGATAATGGAATAAACGATCTTTCTATATGTAGATGTAGATTCCTATATTTGCAGAAGCCACGAATACACTGTTTTCAATAACAGGGCCCTTTTCTATCTGATCGTCCGATTGAAAGCGAGCTGTAATCTTATTGGCTAAGCGTTAATTAAGTTGAAATTAAAAAAAAACGTGCGTTCCCGGCCTTAGCCACCAATTAAACATTTTTCAACGGAGTGCAAAACACTCGGCCCCAGAAATAGGAGTCTAATTGCGCAACGATTAAATCAGCACTAGGTGTAACTCAATTGTAAACGATCAGTTTAGTGTTCTTGAGCACAAATATGTCTTGATATTTTTGTTTCGTTTGCACCGAGCTCTTGGTTTGTGGCAATCAGGGATTGCTATGTGTTATTGGGCGATCGTACTCACCATTCTGTGTCTTGATCCGCACCCTTTTGACCAATAAATCCTTGCCTGGATAGGTGTCCACAATCAGCGCCATCTCCAGGACCAACATTTCTCTCTCTCTCTCTCTCTCTCTCTCTCTCTCTCTCTCTCTCTCTCTCTCTCTCTCTCTCTCTCTCTCTCTCTCTCTCTCTCTCTCTCTCTCTCTCGCTTTCTCTCTCTCTTCCAGAGGCACTTGTTTCGCTTCATGAGTGTGGGTGCACAACACTTAATGCAGTAGGGGCAGAATTCACCGACTCTTTTTTGTACAATCCACAGCATTTTTCTTGGATTGACTCTGTCCTCTTATTCGGGTTGTGGAGGAAGGCTGTATCTGTCCGATTAGGATATCATAAATCGGACGCTCTTCCCAAATGTTAACAGAATTCTGATTAAGAGAACGAATATTTACTACACAGGTTATCTCGGCAAGGAATGTCCGCCATTGTTTTTCAGTAAGCTCTGTTCTGCCAAACGCTGTTCAGAGCTTATGAGCTGGCCTAATCAATGACTCGACGACTCCGTTGGCTATTCCATCGCCACTCGAAATCACGGGTATATTTTTCTGAAAGAGTGCTTTGAATCTTGGGAAACACCCAAAATGACAACTTGCGCTTCTCGAATTTGATTAATGCAAGAGCCCAAACATATCCAGTGCGGTATTCGGGAATGGTGGGAATCAAGCAGCCACTCAAATACTTTGGTAACTGGCCCATCATTTGGTCGAGAGGTTTCTTTCGAAGTTTGCAGCAGCCGACGCGCTTGCTGACAATATTTTTGCAATCTTTGGAAGCCCGACGATCCAAAACCTTCGCCTTGCTTCGTACATGAAGCTCTTGTAACCACGATGCCCTCGCGTTTGGTGGAGGTGGTGCAAGAGGAGGACCACAAGTTAATTGTCTTTTGGCAGAATGATTGGGCAAATCATGTCTTGAGGTAGTGCACTAGCACTTTCGAGGCGGCCATAAGCTCTGATCAATCCGATGTCATCAGATTTAGGAATCAATTCGCGTTAAGGAGCGATATATATCAAGGGAATCTGACACCACTGGAAAGGAGGCGACTCGGAGTCTTACAGTTCTTGAACTGTTAGAGAGCCCTTATTTCAAATTCTTTTCCTAGTGGCTTGAACAAATCGACTTACATAGGCAAGGACTCTCGGGATTTTGTAAATGAATAGCAACTTCGCAACAGGTGAAATAATTCTGGGTTATCCAGTGACCGTGGCTTTTACTGTTTGAAACTCTCTGGTGTTCGAATGATCTCCATCAAGTTTCGTTTCTTAGATTTCTTGATGGTCTTCATCTCTTGTAAGGCGTCTCTGAAGACCTGTTGGGATCTTTGTGTTTGGTCATCAAATTGTGGCCATTCGGATTCTGGCAGCTTTAGAAAAGAGCGCCACTGTTTCTTGGATTCCGGAAACTCGTACGGACACGAAGGGTCTGAATTCTCGAGGTGGAGTCTTCAGCCAATACAAAATGGTTCGAGATTCCAGCCAAAAGGTCTTATCGTACTCTTTGAAATTAACGAAGTCTAGTGCCTTCCAGCAGGGGTCGTAAATCCTTGCGAGTGCCGGGCACCCAAGATATGAAGTCGGGGAATAGCTTTTTTCTTTCAATCGCGTAGCTTCCAGCAAAAGAAATTGGCTGCCCCATATCCCGGTTCTCCTCGATCTGCAAAGCCATGTACTTGGGGTGGGTCTATTGCTCCTGCTGGCTTTAACTTCTGATCAAATTTGAAGGTGTGCAGTTGGTTTATTGCTGCTTCATTCTCCTTCCACTTTTGTTGGGTTGCTTCAAGGAGGATATCATCCCAACCATACCCAGTACTCCACAACTCTTGTAGGTACTTAAGAGTCACAAATGCTATGAGGCCAATAGGTTCACACACCTGAGCATGCAAGGCTTCAAACTGAATCCTTTTTTAGAGCAAATGTGTATTTTTCTTGTCCCACTTGTGACCAAGCAAGTCTATACATTGTTCACCGCAGGTTTGGCCGACTTCTCTGCTGTTTGAATGCCACGCCTTGATCTGGAACTGACCCTTTTCAAGTACTTTGTAAAATATACCAATGACCTGCCCGTCTTCTGCAATACTCGATCTGACTCCTAAAAGCTCTTGCTGAACAAATTTAGAGGCAAAAAACACCTTCCTGTTTCATTCCGAGCATCCAAGCAAGCAACACACCCCGTGTCAAAAACCTTATGCAAGTAAATAAATTTCTCACCGGAGTTCAGGATGGGATCCTTTTCTGAAGAACCTTTTCCCTGAATAATAAATCATGAAATAGACAACAAGCTTTCTTTCAAATAAATCTTGGACGTCAAGAATTAGTCACATTTCCAAATATATTTTTTTACTTGAAGACTGTGCAGAGTTGATTGAAAATTAATATCAATAGCCAGACAACAGAGATAACATAGATCCATTTAATATTTTCGATTCCTTCAATGAGTTTGTGAAACCCATATACCCAACTAGACAAAGTTACCTTGGTTGCAGTGTTGTACATAACATCTCCGTTACTAAAATATTTAGAAACACAGATCACCACTCGATGGCCAATGAAGATTCCAGATTTTTTTTTTTTCACTGCCTGTCTCGTTTATCAATTTGACCTTCCATTCCTGAGCTCCATAAGGGTATATTTTGCTTAAAGATCTACCAAAACGCCATTCGAGTTACATCGACTTCGACGCTATTGCAGGTTAATTAAATATTCTACTGTGTCCACCCCGTAAAATCTACACATTTCTACTACCAAGTGTACTACCCCCTGAAACCTGCCAAAGATACGCTCAGAAGACGCTTGGCAGAAAGTCAATACTTAGCAGGGGTCCGGAGTGAAGGAAGGACCCAGTTGCGCAACGTTTCTGATTTCTGACAAAGAAATAAACGGAGGAATGCGACCAGGATTTCGACTGGATTGTCATATGGCAACCCGTTATTAAATATCTGTCAACAAAGTGCAAAACATGTGTCTTTTGTGATTTATAGGTCGATATGAAAAGATTTCGTGGAGTTTCTGTTTCAGCTTCTTCTTCTCTCCATATTCTAATCGAGATAGAAGCAGCTGGAACAGAAGCTCCAAGCGATTTCGTGGAGTTTTTGTTCCAGCTTCTTCTCTCTCCATTATATCTAATTAAGAGAGAAGCAGCTGGAACAGAAACTCCACGAAATCCCTTCAAATCGACCTAGAAACCGCAGAAGACACAAAAGAAACTACAAAGTACTTCAGATGAGAAACTTTTATATAAAAATCACTCCTAATTTTGCCTTCCAATTCGCTACATTTCTTCCCCATACAAATCCTTGTAATTTCGCTATTATGCAAATGAACGGTCATGTTGTTATGATGTTCTAATTACGTCACGCGCAAAAAGTAGAGCTCAGGCCACCTGTGGGGGCATGACCAAAAGAAGCCGTCGTTATTGCCTTCACTTATGTCAAGCAATCAGGTCACAAATAATAACATTTTCTTAAAATTGGGAAGTAAATGTTGACCGATTAAGGCATCCGGCAATGGGGAAAAAAAGAGCCAGTGCCTTTTTCACGAATTCAGACGATGACCTCAGTTTCCATTTCACGTGTAGATGCTCAACCATGCATTGACTTCAATGAGGACATTTGAACTTTGGAAGCTTTCGGGGGTACAGTAATAGATGATCCATGGCTGCTCTTTTTGCACTAATTGCATAATCACGCGATGTGTTGTCATTCTTAGCCCATAAAATCCCTGGTTTTTACTCACGAGCTCAGCGGTCATGTTATTCCCCACATAAAAAGGATAGGCCTATTTTAGAAAAGATCGTTAACTAATACAGGAGGGTTAGATCGTGTATCACCTTGGCCACCATTCTTTTTCTCGGGGAACCCACACGGCTTGACGTCCTAAGCAAACGAATGATTATTGTAATAAGAAGTGTCTTCATCGTAATGTCCTTTTCTATGCGCCCTGTTGAAATCATGACATTTTTTAACAGAAGGATGAGACCGAGTTATGTATTATCTAGAGTTACTGCTTCTATAATTCTCATCAATCAACATGAGATGAGTGGACAGGGGTGAAAACTAAGATAACGTTAAACTGCTTCTTCCCAGGTATCACTTTATGGAGAAGTGCTGGCAAGAAAATCCTTACTTTCGTCCAAATTTTGAAAATATTCGTAAAGATTTGCTTTCTCTCATCGAAAAACAGGTAATTATCGAGATTTGCGTTGAAAATGCCAATCTGACACAAATCATTTTTTCGTTTTTAACATCCCTATTCATAAACGATAAAGATATTCAAGTAGAGAAGTTTTCAGATGACTGTCGAAAGTAATTACGCGATTGCAATTGCTATGCTTAGTGATTGGTTTAAAAATCTCGCGCCAGGTTATCAACCAATGAAAAGGAAGACCACAACCAATCGCGCAGGTTACATGGAATTGCAATGAATTCGGATTGGTTCATTGCGCTGTTTGCTCCTGCTGTGATTGATTGAAGTAATTCCTTTGGAACTTGTTCACGACCCCCAATTGAAAACCTCTCTAAGAATGCATGGCAATTAATTGCCGACACAGTGGTTGCCCACAAATATCTCCAAGAAGCACCAGATATGGAAATAACGTCCGAAAGTGTTATCAAAACTCTCTCAACTTCCCTCAAAATCCCTTGAAAGGCCGCGTTTTGGCAGACAGTTCAATTTTCCATTTTTCCAATTTTTTAAATTCTTAATTTACACTAAATACATATACATGTATTTGCAAGGTGAAAAAAAAAAAACAGAAAAGCAATGAATAGCGAATAATAATTACAAAGAAACAAGCAATATATAGAATAGTTTTGCTCAAGTTTGGGACACCTAAAATAGTAGAGACTAATCGAGTAGGTGACCCAAATTAAAAACATGAATAAATAAATAAATATATATCTATATATCTATATATATAATTGTTAATTAGGTTAAGAGTATTGCTTCATAGAATAAAGATTAGAAAAAAAAAAATAAACGAGAAAAACTAATGTAGCAATCAATCATTACACTGATCGAAATGATATATGAAATGAATGATACACTGAACTGCGGATATGAAATCAAGTAAGGCTATGATGCTCGCAGTTATGGACGCAATTTTAGCAATTGCGTAGAGAAGCCTGAAAAATTCAGGACTTCAACGGGGTTTGAACCCGTGACCTCGCGATACCGGTGCGACGCTCTAACCAACTGAGCTATGAAGCCAGTGACGTTGAGAGCTAGTCATTTGTGGGTTCTAATTTTCCCGTGAGGAATGAATCAATGAACGAAATGATATGTGAAATGAATTATGTACTGAACTGCGGATATGAGTTTTTCAGGGCTTCTCTACGCAATTGCTTAAATTGCGTCCATAACTGCGAGGACTATAGCCTTACTTGAAATCATTACATTCTTATTATTTTGAGGAGTCTAGACAAGGATATAATTTGTTTAGTACTTACACGTAAGTACTAAACAAATTACATCCTTGTCTAGACTGTATACAGAATATCTGTATACAGGCAGTGCATTCCAGAGACTCACGTCAGTAAACTGATAAGCTAGAGCTGAAGAGGCAGAGCTATTTCCGCCAAGTCTTACTTGAATAGTTATCTTGACCCAATGATGACTCTCTCTGCTATTTATTAATACCGTTCTGGGAGAAAAAATAGAGTCGTGTTGATCGTAATTGAATTATTCGTAAGAAATGTGTTTTAAACCCAGGCAAGGCGATCAGACAAGCAGTGGAGCAGAAAGCAGACAAGCAAGCACGAAACAGATTAGAAAATGATGTTCTTGTTTTATGTGAATTTTTCAGTTGTACCTCGGACTGTTGGACGAATCGAAGTACGATGGAACAAAATACTCAATGGTCGAGGACGTGTGCGCGGCTTCAGTTCAGCCACGCCCTAAGAAGAAATGGTCAAGTCTGAAGTTGTGAAGAGGCAATCAGTTTCTTTTGATTTAATTGGGTTAAAAAGAGAATCAGTAAGCGTAGTGATTCACAACCATAGACGATATTTTATCACTTTTGTCATTTTAGCGTAAAACGCTTTGAATATGTAGAAAATTCATAAAAAGATAAATCCCGCTTTTCAGTGAACATTCATAGTAAAACAAGAGAGTTTTGAAACAAAATGTTAGCAACGGACCGGAATATACGGCTCTTGTTGTTTCGGGATGTTACGTTGTTCATTTAAAGAAACTGTTAGGTATAGCATGCTTATGACTAAGGTGTAGCAGCTTATATATGTAAGAGTTTCCTTCATCAGATCTTAAAAACTAAACCTCAAGTAAATAAAATGTAGGGTAAGTAAAATCGGTCACCCTGATGCGTGGTTTAAAAATCCGAAAACATCCAATTCTTAGTTTTGCAAATGACCAAGTTTAGCCTGTAAACTTGCAAGAGGGGTCATGGCAGCCATATTAGGAGGCTAAGACAGTAGGACGACAGCAATGAGGACGCTGCAAATTAATCAAAAGCTAATAATGGGTTTAGTGAACAAAAAACAAAGACTCTGCAGGCCCTGCACGTGAGTATCACATTTTGGTACATTTCTCGGTCGTTGTCTCCTTGACAACGACGTGGGATGACCAACTTTGAGGTCCACTTGAAGGTTATTGAACAATCGGTTAAGATTTACCATCTTGCAAAGTTTTCTTCTAACTTGTCTTTTAGTGGACATTGTCCTTACTTAAGCCCCTAATTGCTGCACTTTAAAGTGCTTTGCTATTATCTATCATTGTTATTTACTATTATTATCAATATTACCAGGAACATGTTGAAGTTCTAATTACTTTATGCAAAGTCGTAATTTATGTAAACTTGTGTAAACGCTTCTAAAAGATTTAATTACATTTGTCAAAAATCAACTTTAATTTTGTGCTTCTTACTTATTCTGCTATCAGGCGTTTTTTTTTCTTCCGCGAGAGCGCGTGCTTTTCGCGTCCTTCCAAAAAGAAAAGAGCGCCTGATCGCGGGTTAGTTGCTGCACCTCTGACTTTTAATGAAATGAGCCACCATGGAGTTCACTTTATAATCTCTGTGTGCAAGAGCGAGGTCTTACCATTTCAAATGCTTGACACTTAGCATCGCTTAGAGTAACAGTCCCAAGGAAGCTAAAATGGCCAATTTCTCACTTACAACACTTACAACACTAACGTAGGACTGGTGACGGCCGAAATCGAGAAACAATGAGGTGACGTCATGTCCTCCGACGTAAATACTATTGGCGTATTCTCATACAAGCATTTTTTTTGTTTTGATCTTAAATCACTGATCCAGTGAGGGAAACCACGAGTGTCTCTGGATTTTAGGCACAGAAATAAGCAAATTTCGTCAAAACGAACGAGACCCAGGTTAGAAGAATAGGACTAAGATTTATTACTTGAACAATACTTTGTACACGTAGAACATGTTAAAAAATTGCTGGAAAATAGCGACTTGACTCCCAACGACTCGTTTCCGGTCTTACTGTGTAGCTCAGTCTTGCACAGTCCTCCTTCCTCCACAGATGCTCGCGTATTCACGCTTCCGCTGTGCGAAGTGTGTGCAGACACATGTACGGCCAAATACGGACAGTTCTAAGAACACACTTCAAAAACAGATTACGAGTTAGGTTCAGGTTCAGAGCCCATGCACAAATCCCACTTATTCATATAATCTTTTCCGTTTCATACTTAATTTTTGCCTTTAGCTTAAAGGCGTTTATAACAGGAGGAGACAGATTTCTTCTGCAATCCCATATATATGATTTAGCGACTAGTATCAAATAGTTTAGTAAAGGGCAATTTGCGTAAATAATACCAATCATGACATCTTGCAGAGTAAGGTGGACGAATTCTCTGGTCAGTAGGAAGAAGAAATATTCGAAATCTTTCCAAATAGGTTGCACAAGGCTACAATGAAAATGGAGATGGTGTAGAGCTTCCGGTTCTGAGTTACAAAACGAACATTTATCCTCTGAGATGTAACCTATCTTAAATAACTTTATACTAGCAAATAGTATCAAGTTAAGGACCTTGTACTGAAATGCTTTTATGTATGGTTCAAAGGACACCTTATGCGGTAGCCAGAAAACCTTTTTCAAGTGATCTTCTGACAAATTAAAAGTTTTCCTCAGATGTTGAGAATTATTTGGAAGCTTGGCTTTTGAGTTTTTATTAATGTGTAATAGTCCTTAGATTTCATTTTTAACACATCAAAGTCTTTGACCTCTATCGTTACCAACAAAGAAATTTTCAGGAGTGCTTTCCTTGGTTTTTAGGTGTAATGGAACGGAGTGGCGAGGTCCCGCCCAAGTTAAAAAATTAGTAGTACTTATTTTGCTTGGAATAAACTTGAAAGAGTTTGTGGTATCTGTGTCGAATAAAAGATCGTTTACAAAAGTTATGCCGTTTTCAAAAAGAGTTCGATAGAAGATAGGTTTGTTGTTTATTCGTATCTCTTTGTTATTCCACACTATATGTTGCCATTCTTTTTTTGTGGTATCATAAACGTCTCGGAATTCTGACCACCACGCTTCAATAGAACTTGTAGGTAGCTTTTCCAAGCACCGTCATTTTCTCCAAAGATTCTTTTCAGCCAGGCTAGCCGTAACGATTTAATCGTACTTTCAAGATCAATCATTTTTAGTCCGCCGTTCTCGTATTCATTTATCGTGGACAGTCTTGTTACTTTATCCGTTCCTTTCCATAGAAATTTAAATAATATTCGGTTCAATTCTTGGACGATTTCCTTTGGAGCCGGCAGAAGCGACGAAATATAAACAAATTTAGAAATGATTAGGGACTTAATAACTGTCACTCTCCCATAAACAGAAAGACCTCTTGAAGACCAGATAATTACAAGCTTTTTCACGCTGTCCAGCCTCTCGATAAAATTATTTTCATGCAGTAATTTAGTATCATAAGAATAGTACACCCCAAGGGCTTTGATTGGTTCGCCGCTCCATTTAATACCAAAGTGTGTGCAGACACGAATGTTGAAAGACGCATCCCTCGTCGCCACCACCTTATTTCACGTCTGCATCTTAGCATATTTTCTTTGAATCATTTCGAGTCCCCCCGGAAGAGAGAGAGATGAGTTGGTAATTTAATTCAGAGGTCTTGGGTTCGATTTTCAGCATAGTCAGAGTTTTTTCTCTTTCATTCTTTGGGCCCATGTCTATGACTAAATAGTCACTACCCCTTACACAATGATAGCAGGAGAGTTTGAGGTAACCAGGCGAGTCCCCCATATTTGGCCCTATATCCCGATGAAAATTGTTTGAATTCCATGTCATATTGCGTGGTTACTTCAAAGACGGCACCTTAGTCAGTTGGTGTGAAAGTACACCGCACGGTCATGGTAACCACAGGTAAAAACAGGAGGCCATCAGTAAAAGCTTGCTTCTCCTATTCAAGTTCTGCGAGCCAACCTTTGCGCGCATATTTCTATTTTTGGAACGCCAGGAGTTCGTGTGCTTTTCACGTACTGCTCAGAATGGCCAATCAGACTAAAGTTATTATTTGAGTCTCCTGCTAAGGGGTTAGTTTTAAAGGCAGAGAGCTACACCCAAAGGTTGACTCAAGGTTATAGTGCATAGGGAGGCTCGTAGGCGTGATAAAAATAACCTTCACAACACGGACGCGATTTAAAAATAGATTTCAAGTAATTATCATGGGGAACAGGGATTCGCTCGCTGGAAGTTATTCTTTCATGCCTAGAAAGTTCCGAAAGCTGTAAAAGATTATGAGGCCACAGTCAATAAAACCACAGCACGGATTGGATACGAGTTATTTGGCTCCAACTATCTTCTGCGCCACATCGCAAATTGTGCGGCAAATAACATTTTCTTGCAGGAAATTGTTGAGTAGAGAGTTATAATAATATTTTGTAGATACCGAAAATTACTTGATACCCTGTCTATATACAAGGACAATCTTGTCGTTGATGATAAGAGCCTTCCTTCAATCTTACAACGTTACAATGACATCTGTTTCTAATAGAGACGGAGAGAAGATACTGATTCACCACAAACGTGTGCTCTGTGTTGCGTTTTATTTATCTTTGTTAGCTTCAGGTTCGTATCAAGAGGTTTAGTATAATTTCTGATGCATCTAAGAGAACATCCAGTTTCCAAGAAAAAAACTCGGTCGTATTAGTCTTGCAGATAATCACTTTCATAGCAGAGAAAAGAGGAAAACTTGACTTTTTTCATATTCAGTATTTTTCAGTAAACCTCGACCAGTTTGTAGGAACGTTTTAGAAATTCGTTTTCTTAGAATGATCACCAAAGCTCCAAATAATGTAAGCCATATTTTAGTCCATGCACCGAATATACCAATCCAAAATTATAAGTAAAGAATTACCAAAACTGGCTTTGTAGCCCTTGTTAATGCTTCGTAAAAAAGAATATGTTTAAGTTTGCTTAATTGAAATCCAGAAACGTTATATATGCAAACCAAGTTACAAAGTTGAAACAATTGCCCATTCGATAGAGGATAAATATCAAAAGTACTTCGAAGTTTAAAAGCCCATGTCCAGCTCACAGCTCCTACAAGGAAACGGAAAAGAGGGTTTGATGTCAGACTAAACGTATTGATGTTATAAAATGACTAAGTTGAAGCTGAATGGACGGACTTTTCAGCCTTATCATTCTCTACTGATGTAATACTTCGAGAAAAGTTCTGAGGACTGCCACTTGACAATTTGGACCTGCCAATTTGGCAGCCGAGGAATTTTTTAATCCAATTATTTCCGAAATTGGACAATCATGTAGTCCTGTTATCTATTAATTATATAGCTTCCAAAAACGGTTTGTTCTCACTTTTTGAGGCGAGTTAAAAACCACAAAGCTGCTTTAGGACCGTGCCTACTATGCTTATTGCGCATAAGTTCTACGCATCTCGAGATACTAGGGTTTCCTATCGGTGATGCTTACTAATACAGGGTAGTAGACTCTGTCCTTAAGTTCCCTAATACCTGCAACCTGATTGGCCAATACTCGGTTCTTTTATTTATGTTGACATTTGATTGGGTGATCAAAAGTATCCAGATTTTTCTCAAATTGGACGGTTTGTTCAAAGTTACGCAACTACATATTTAAAGAATGACATGTCCCCTTTAACCCTTCCCCTACTTAGAGTAATACTTATAGATTTTACTCTGTCTGACACCAGACGATTTTACTCGTCACTGGAAGCTGCTTCAAGGGTGAAAAGGATAACAACATTCAGGTCCACTTAAAAACTGTGTCCCCTTTAACCCTTCCCCTACTACGAGTGATACGTATAGATTTTATTGTCTAACGCCAGACGATTTTACTCGTCAACGGGGGCTTCTTTAGGGGTGACTAGGTTAACAACATCTAGGTCCACTCAAAAACTGTCCCCCTTAATCCTTTCCCTCCTAAGAGCTAAGAGTGATATTATAGATTTTAGTCAGTCTAACACCAGACGGCTGTAGTCATCAATGGGGGCTGCTTCAGGGGTGAAAAGGTTAACATCTAGGGCCACGCAAAAACTATGTCCTCTTCAACCCTTCCCCTGATAAGAGTTATCCTCATAGATTTTACTGCCTAACACCAGACGATTTTACTCGAAAATGAAGGCTGCTTCTTGAATGATAGAGTGAACGTCTTCCCTACTGAGAGTGATGGTTACAGATTTCACTTTTGTCTAACGACAGGAGCCCACGAGTTCATGGGCTCCTGGTAACGAGATACATTTTTACTCGTCACTGGAGGCAGCTACAAAGGTGGAAGAGTTTACAGTACCCTAGCTTTTATTTAAACAAATTTGGAGTGTTTGCTGTAAGAGCAAATATGCTCACCCAAACGAAGCCTGCAATCCAGGTCAAAATTATTGGGACAATTCGCGCTTTTCCCCCTCCCCCACTACAATGTTAACTTTTCACGGTCTCCGAAATCAAGATTAGTGCATCAATCGCTCAAATGCTTCAACATCGCACTCCAGAGGGAAGGGGGACGGGCGAAAAGGGCAGGGAAAGAAGAACACGCGTTGCTCATATGACGATGGACTAGGAAGCATGTACAATAAATTCTCTACTTTTCGGCCAAAATGTTCCAAAATGTTTTGATCCGGATTGTATCTTTCTTTAGACAACATTGACTTTCTGGGAAACATAATCGTTATGACATCCACACTAACACTTACTCTCCAGACTTCTTACGAGCTGGTTTGGAGTTGTCCATCATGGTGTAATAGCTGAAACTGTCCCTTGGGTCCAGGTCACTGATCGCCTGAGAATACAAGAAAAAGAAGAAAACAGTTCGCTTTTCTTTGGTGCAATGCGGAAAATTAATAAACAAGTCGAAGTTTGAGGACTCGATTTCCCGGTCATGAGTAGTTTTCTCTGCTTCCTTGGGTGGGCCCTTTCCCATGATAAGGATTAACGCACTGATGGATTTTAGGTTTTCTTGCACTACAACTTGCTTTTTGATAAATCGCTCTCACCAACTAGCCGACTGCCTTGCGGACCTACCTCCCGAACAGCGTTTGTTTTATCTTTCTTCTCTTTAGCACGAATTGCCCCTCGATGAAGAAATGCAGAAAAAATTGAAGGTAAAGAACTTTACAGTAACAAGTGTTCAAGAAAGTCAACCATTTTTTCTTGCCAATAAAGCGCTCGTAACCTCACGTGAACCCTAAAATATGTTGTTTTATCACTCTTATTCCTTTGGGCCTCACTTGAGTAAACCTTTTACTTCACGACTTGAGTCGTTTGTTGCGTGTAGGATACTCTTACCTGTTCGTTTTGGGTGGGGAGAGATGGAAACTTCTTTTGGTAATCAAGGATAGCAGACTGTGCCACTTGAATCTGATCCAAAAAAGATGACCTTCGCTTTCTGGAAAGTTCCCTTTTTATCTTACGACGTGTTTCCTTGGCCTTTCCCGGCACTGACTCAGTGCCCACAAAGTTCGGTGCTATTGCAAGGCAAGCGTTGTTAACTTCATCTGCAAAGGACAGGCGTCGTTTGTTTCGGCCAAGGGTTCCTGCAAGGAAGCTGTTGTACTTGTGGATTTTTTGCCGACGTTCCGAAGCCTTCTGCTCATGCTCCTTGTTCCTGGCCTGGGCATCAATGATCTCTTTAGCAATCAACAAGCTGTCAATGAGTGAGTTTCTCCTGTGTCCTGTCTGTTGTTTCATGACCTGCCTTAGCTCAGCATTGGGCCAATCCCGTTTCCGATCTTCATCAAGAACCTCTTGTAGTGGACGATCTCCAGTATAGTCCAGGATGCTCCCTAAATCTGGAGCATTAAGTAGTTAGAACAAAAGAGGAGAGGACTATTGAGCTTTTTGAGAAATTGGATTGGTTACCATTTTAGGACGAAATTAATCAATTTATGCCTTGTGTTTAAATGCCTTATGCCCCATGCCCTAAGTATCTGTCCAATAAACATGGAAGCGTAACCCTGAGATGCCCGAAATCTCACGCCAAACACAGAGAGAAAGGACCTTTGTAGTCACGGCATTGAAAGAGTGGAATAAGCTCTCTATTAACATCAGATCTAGTCAGAATGAGAACCTTTTTAAGAAAAAAATTAGTACTCGACCATTTTTCCATTTCTTAAGTCCTCTTTATTTTACTTTTTAGTTATTAATCACTTTATTTAATAGATTTCATGTACAGTATAATGAGGGCCACTAGTTTATCATTTTTTTTTTACTGTAAAGTGTTTTACCCTCGTTAAATAATTAACTCTCCTTTTTGAAAGCACGAAGAACGTTCACACCCCATTGAAAAAAAATACGTAAAATATTTGCGCATCAGTCGATTTCTCTGAAATTTTAAAGGATGATTGCTAACGAATAAAGCAAGATTTTTTTTACGATAACCAAAGACTCCCGTGTTTAGCATAGGAATTCAACGAGATAAAAATTCGATAAAATTTGTTGTGTTTGTGATATTTCCACTGATTAGGTTTTACAAATTTTTGACAGAGAAGTAATTAAATTCCAAAAAAAAAATATAGACTGAAAGGTCGTTGAAGAATCTTTATTTTAATCTTTTGTTTTAAAGAAAACGAGAAAATAGCCTTCAACGGCCAAACAAAATAAAAAAGGAAGTCAATAAAAAGAAAAGCTATTGACTTCGCAGTGGCCCCCATCCAAGTACTAACCACATTCAAAGAGTCTTAACTTACTTTAGTTGACACTTAGGGCCTGTTTATATGGTTTCGGTTACCCGAAACAGCCTTCCTCCCGAGACAACTTTACCGAGCGTCTATATTAGAATTGCGTGACCGAGACAAAGTTAACCCTACTTAATTATGCATACATTTAAGACGCATCTTCAAAAAATGCGTATTATCATTTGCCTTTCTTTCTTTCTAGTTCGTTTTTATTAAGTATAGTTGCGTTTTCACATTCAGTAAATTGACTGACAATCTTAACGCTGCAATAATATGTAGTTTAAATAAAAGGCTATTTATGAATCGAGAGTTTCCGTTGAAACCGGTGTGAATTTTGGCGGGAAAAAAAAACTTTTAATTCGAAAGTAAACGCTAAAAACATGTATAAGCTCCCAAATTGCTGCTTCCTTGATTTTTATTTTATGCGTGTGCATTCAAGATTTTGCTGTCTCGTCTCGGGTGGTCGAGGCAAACTGTTTACATGCGAAAAAGTTGTCATCTCACCTGCCAAGGTTACCCTACCTTCCGAGGCGAGACAACTCGCCTCCCCGAGTTGTCTCGCCCACCCAAGTTGTCTCGACCACCTCATGTAAACGGTTGATAGAATTTTTTAAACAATTGGGTGGAAAAATATCTCACCAAGGGTAACTCGGGGGGGAGGATTGTCTCGGGTACCCGACACCATATAAACATGCCCTTAGACTAGCATCGACAATTGTGACCTTTGTGTTAACTTCGCACATATCTTGCCGAACTTTATAACACTTGAAAGAAAAAAAAAGCAAAGTAACAAAAACCCGGTGTCTTGCTGTCATTTTGTCACAGATGCATCCTTTGTTTCGTGAGTTGTTAGTATTAAACACGGAAGGTAACTTGATCACAGGCTGCCGCTAAAATCGATGTCACTATGATTTTGCGATTTTACTTGTACAACCAAAATTAGTACGATAGAAAAGTTGAATGTAACAAAAGTCTCCCAAAATAGTAACTTACTATATTCGTGGCAGATTTTGTTGCTGATGGAAAATTGTTTTATTCTCGATCGACACTTCCTAAAAAAATTCCTTCTGCTCTTCTTAAAAATATATTTTTATATCAATATTTAGTTACTTTTGCGTCAACATTTGCTTTGCCTAAAGTAGGCTAACAAGATCTGCTCCCCGCTTAGTTCGCATGTTCCTGACCGCAAGTCGCTTAATTTTGGCTTCTCCCATCCAGATACTTAACCCCCTGGACAGAGCTTAAAGCGGGGGTACAACTAAAAGCCGTTTTCACGCCGCTTAAAATCGGTTTGATGGAAATATCTCGTTGTAAATTTATTGGTGACTTTTAGGTATATTTGATAGGAGAAGAGTTGTAAAATTTGAAGAAATAGGAAAAGAGTTCAGACTTGATGTAGTTTAAAATTTAGAACTTGCAGTTAAAAATTGATGCATGGACACCCAAACAGTCCCCTACCAACCTTGGTCTGCTCTTGGGTTGGGGGCAAGTGTCTGTTGGTGTTCCAAAAAAATTTTCTTTCTCTTATCTCTTCTTTAAACCTCTTAAAATGCCAGTCAAATTCACGTGTACCCCCACCTAAACTTCAGTGAACTTTCGTTGTGGAAAGCTGTCGGAAGCTCAGAGTATACGCTTAAGCTTGTGGTTGAAAATGGTCATCATGTCAGCCTTGAGACCAATGTTTCTCGATTTCCTTTTATTTTCTTTAATCTTTCTGGGTTTAGTATTTTACTGAGCCCCATGTCTTCTCAGAGGGTATTTACCAAAGACATCTGCCGATACCAAAACAATATCACATTCTATTAGAGCTACATATTAATGCGCAAGGACAACTTGAATCTCCTGAAAAAAAAAAAAAAAAAAAAAAAAAAAAAAAAACGCTGCTCAGTTGACAGTTATGAAAAACAAAACAAAACAAAACAAAAACACTGCCAAGTTACTGCATTACCACACGTACGCAATGCTTTCCTATTTCTAAAAAGTATCCCGTATCTCCTCAGTTCTTTTTACCTAATTACCCCGTATCCTGATCTTTTTTCGGCCTTTTGGCAAAAATTAGTTTTTCGGCCAAGGGCTACGGTCAAGTACCAATTTACTTTATAAAATGATTAGGATAGTAGGCGACTTCTCATTGGTCAATAGCTCTGTTTAAATGAGGGTATAGAAAAAAGGCCGTGACATCACGCGAATTTTTATTGGTTATGTATTGTCACACGCGCGTTTTGATTCGTTTTGATTCGTTTTGATT
>NC_090878.1:310248-312748 GCF_036669935.1 Montipora foliosa | reverse complement strand
GGCCCCATACATAGCTCCCAGCTGGATCTTTTTCCATTTCACCTTGCAGACTGTACATGAACTCATTGTTAACCCTCCTAAATTGCCTTGTTTTTGTTGGTAATTCTATGTTACCAATTGGAATGAAGTGTGCTGTAGCTACATGAAAGGCAAAACAAAAATTGGATGATTATTGAGTAGACATTTCAGGGATACCACAAACATCCATCCTTCCTGAACTACAGGTAAGTGTGAATTCCAGAAAAATGCATGAGAAAAACCAAATGGTTAAGAAAATTAACACTTGAGAGCTTCCAATATAATCATCGTTCACATCCTTGTTTCTCATGATACAATTGATATTTTAAATATAATAATATTACAAAATAATTAGGATAGTACATGCCCTCTAATTGATCAATAGGTATGTTTAGATTAAGAGTATAAAAACATGGTTGTGACAACACACGAATTTGGATAAGTTCAAATACTGGGATAATTTTCAATAATTATGCTTAACTCTCTCAAATTCTTCCAACCCCCCTCGTGTTTATACGATGCTATGTGAACATGGAAAAAGTCCTCTATTGCTCAAGTAGTACACAACAATTGTGTTCACGGTTTTTGGTTTGCATATAGCAGTGTTCTCCCTAAGTTTTAGCTCAGCAGGTAAGGGACAATTCCTGACTGATAGTTTTTTAAAATGACTCATATAGTTTTAGTAAACCTTCAAGAGGTTGCAGGCGGTAAGAACTGTTGCTTGAGGCCGTAAATTTTACTGGTTACCACCTGATAAGGAGAACACTGATATAGACCCCTTTCTATAACTATCTGGAACTACCTGCTATCCAAATGACTTTCAAAGTACAGTTCTCCCTAAGGCCATTGACCATTTTCAAACCATTTTCGAACCAACTTATTTTTGGTCTGATCCAGCCCAAGGTTAATAAAATTTCAAGACAGTCCCTGTTGTATTGCGAATTCTCAAAATGGAGGTCAGTCAGAACCTTTTTTTGATCGTAAATGTCCCGAATACTGCAGCTGCACAACCTACGTAACGTTCATTTTTGGATATTATTAAATAAACATCAACATTGATCTACAAAATCGTCAAAATCCCCAAGACCAATTTTAAAATATTGTATTTTGTAGATATGCAAACACTCTGACAAATTTTTGTTTATTTTCATCCAAACTTTTGATGGTAACTTTCTTCTGGAGGCTAATCAGTGGCAATTCCTCTGAGAACGAGATGCTTCCGTCAAGCAT
The DNA here is from genome assembly GCF_036669935.1 of Montipora foliosa. Taxonomy (NCBI): domain Eukaryota; kingdom Metazoa; phylum Cnidaria; class Anthozoa; order Scleractinia; family Acroporidae; genus Montipora; species Montipora foliosa. Next base: position 311,500 of record NC_090878.1, on the reverse strand, counting down.
ACACTGGGTTGCCTGTGGTACGTGTTACAGAAAATCAGAAGGCACTGAATTGTGTGGTATTGAAGTACAGCATTCCAGTCTCTGAAGAATAACAAATAAAAGAGAAGCGAGAAACATTGGCTTCTGGGCTGACGTGTTGATAATTTTCAAATTCCCTCACAACTTCTTTTCACCACAAGTTTAAGCGTGCCCTCTGAGCATCTGACAGCTACAATAGTTTGCTGAAGTTACCCCGTTTGGCGGGGTTAGTATCTCGATGGGAGACCTGGCTTTATGCAAAACAAATATTGATGCAAAAGTAAATAAATAGTGGTACAAATTTTTTGGGAAGAGCAGAAGGAAGTTTTCTGGACGGTCGATCGAGAATAAAATATTTTGCCATCAGCAACAACATTTATGACACGAAAACAACATTAATTTTTAACCCCGAATATAAAAAGTTACGATCACCGACAAACATTCTGGGAAATTTTTGCTATTGTACTTTTGGCTGCACAAGCAAAAGCGCAAAATCGAAGGTTACATCGGATTCAAAGGGCGCCGTGATGAATTTACCGCGGCTGTTACTAGGGAGCATAAGCAACGACAACGGCGACGGCAGCGAGAACGTCACGAATTTGCATATTTAGTGGGTAAAAACAATAGCTTTGCACGCCCTGCACGTGCGTTTTTCACTTTTGTCCATTTCTTTGTCGTCGTCAGCCAAACAACAACGTGAAATAGCCAAGTTTTTGGTTTTATGAAGAACGTCAGCACTTGAGGATAAATTTTAATTTTCTCTCCTAAAATGGGGTGCCGTTCCGACTGGTGTCATCTTTGAGGAATTACCACACCCTTGTCATATTAAAAACGTTGAAATAGTCACGAAGCGATTAAAATAACGCAAATTTATATTTTGAGATGACGTTCTCGTTGCCCTCGCCGTTGTCGTTGCTTAAGCTCCCTACTAAAAGTAGAACGGGGACGTGGGACTTGGGACTTGGGACTCGGGGACTCGGGGACTCGGGGACGTGGGGACGTGGGGACGTGGGGACGTGGGGACGTGGGGACGTGGGGACGTGGGGATGTGGGGACTCGGGGTCGGGGGACGCAGGGACTCAAGGACGTGGGGACGCGGGGACTCGGAGAGAGACGCGTCTCCGAGTTCCGACGTACTCGCGTCCCATCTCTCCAAGTCCCCGCGTCCCCACGTCCCTGTCCCACCTTTAGTAACAGCCAGTTACCGCGGTGTGTTTACTCACGAAACAGTGTC
>NC_090878.1:300248-302748 GCF_036669935.1 Montipora foliosa | reverse complement strand
GTCTTGACATGAAAAATGGTGCCTCGAGGTGTCTCCCAAATCTTCAGATATCGCTTGTGGCTGTTTATGTCAGACAGGAGTTCGTCCTTAAGGTTTCTTTTGTTAGCAAAATCTATAGCTTTGCAGGTCTTTACCTGGTCCGTCCACCAGCATCACTTTGGCATGGCTTTTCGGAAACACTGAAGCTGTTCATCCTTATCTTCCTCATACTTCGACATCCTATAATTAAACACCTTTTTCGAGCTGGCATTCTTCTTACGTGCTCCATCTCATGAGGACACAGACAATCTTTCTAAGCCCTGACAATTGCGCTGACTCAAAGCTCCCCGGCCAAAAATATCTAAAAACTAGACGCTCTGAGAGCGTGCAATTGGTTGCTTATGGTACGTGTTTGTCCTCCTCAACTTTTCGTACTCATTCTCATTCCCATTCCTTTGTTAGAATACTTTACTAAGTTAACCTGATGATTTTCAAACGTATACAATACATGTACATACCTCTGGTTGTAATTGTAGTTTAGCTTAAAGAACAAACTACTGTATTAGAAATTTATATGTAACTGTGGCGAAAACTACCAGTGTTTCTTTCTGATTGTTGTTGTATTTTCTATTCATTTTGTAATATGTGTTCAATATCGCTTTTTCTGTCTTTTCCCACTAGATTAACAAACTAGCTATTTGTAAATTTTATTTTTTGCGAGTAATAAAATTATTGTTATTGTTTTTGTTATCGTCAAACGCCCTAACAAATTATCCATCCGGAATCGAAACAACATTTACTTTGTTCGAACAACAGAGTAAATTTCTTGTCTCCGTTTTTGGACTTTTTTAAAATCAAATTTTAACCCACGTATGCAAATTAGTTAATATTTACAGAACACGATTTATCCACAAAGACAGAAAATTTAAAAAAACAAACCCTTTTCCCGCCAAAACCTTTATTGAAGAAGCAACATTTTGCTATTGGAGGCAAAAAAAACCCTTCCTATTTCAAGCAACATACTCCGTTTCAAAAACCATAGGCAACTAGATAGGTTGCTCACCGCAGTTCAGGATGAAGTCATTTTCTGAAAAACCTTTTCCTTTAGTAATAAAGCATAAAATAGACAAGCTTTCTTTCAAATAATTCTTGACTGTCAAGAATTAGTCACATGTCCAATTATTTTCTTTTACCTGAAGACTGTGCAGAGTTAAGCGCATGAATGTAAATAGCCAGACAAAAGTGATAACATAGATGCAATCAATGTGTTCGATTCCTTCAATGATCGAAAGATGCAATTGCTGTACAAGTCCATTATTCGTCGCATTGAAGATTCCAGATGTTTATTTTTCACTGCCTGTCTTGCTTATCGAATTGACCTTCCATCCTCAAGCTCCATCAGGGTATATTTTTCTTAGAGATCCACTAAAACCATTTGTGTTCGACTTCGATGCCATGCAGGTTAATTAAATATTCTACTGTGTCCACCCGATAAAATCAACACATTTCTGTTACCTAGTGTACTACCCCCTAAAACCTGCCAAAGATACGCTCCAAAGTCTCTAGGTACAAAGACAATACTTAGCAGGGGTCCGGAGTGACAGGAAAGACCCTACGGCGCAACTTTTCTGATTTCCGACACAGGAATAAACGGAAGAATGCGACGCACATTTCGACTGGATTGTCATATGGCAACCCAGTTATTACACATCTGTCAACGAAGTCAAAAACATGCGTCTTTTGTGGTTTCTAGGTCGATTTGAAGCGATTTCGTGGATTTTCTGTTCCAGTCTCGACTCTCTCCGTTATATCTAATTGAGAGAGAATCAGCTGCACGAAATCGCCTCAAACCGACCTAGAACCAAAAAATACACATGGTTTGGACTTCAAATCGACTTGAAACTCCAAAAGACACAAAAGGAAATGCGAAGTAGTTTAGGCGAGAAAATTTTATTGAAAAATCACTCGTAATTTTGCCATCCAATAGGCCATTTTACAGTTGTTTGCTCAGCGACCAAGCCTATGAATGGCTGCGAGGCTGCCGGTGACCTTGCATTGATACAGACCTCACTGCTTTTATCATGTAAATTGTGTTGTTGTAAACGCTAATTAGTCCATATTAACATTACAAAAGCCAACTCGTTCCCAGGGTCTCTCTTCTCTGCCTCCATTGTCGTTGAGAAAAGACCCTGGTTGACTCTGGTCACGTGGCACTCGTCGACAAACATTTTCTCACTAGGGTAGTGTTTTCGTTATATTTTGATTCCGCAGCTGGACGAAAGAGTATTCGTTTGACAAGGCATATTTTAAACAAGTGATCTTTATCTTACAATGTAAGTATCAAAAAGTCAAAAGAGCGGACGTTTTATACCCACAGGAAATGAATTCCATAAAAGCGGTCAACCTAAATACAAGAGCTTTCGTGATCGACAAGACAACTTCAAAAGTTCCATGTAGAGCCTCGATTGACGTTCACAAAAAAAATTGATTTCGTTAGTACCTAAAGCTGCTTCTCCAGAAC
>NC_090878.1:293771-300148 GCF_036669935.1 Montipora foliosa | reverse complement strand
AAAAATATGGCCGTTGCAGAGGGGAACAGAAAACTTGGTGTTTTGTTTGTTTTTAGTTTTATTAGCAGATTCTCTGAATTCTGAAATATTACCTAGAGTCTAGTAGGCTGATGCTTTTTCTCAATTTAGATTAATTGAAAAGATCACAAGAGGAAACTTAAATAGTTACGGTTTTCTCAATGAGGTAGGATTTGAAAACAACATCTACTGTTGCAGAGGGTAAGTTGTAGAGGGGAAAATTTGTCCAATTTTCAGAAGATCATTAGCAAGAAGTTTAAAGCGAGTGATATCATCAACACTTTAATGTTTATACAACAGTTTCACATTTGCTTTCAAATAACTGAAGTTTTTCAACATTTTGCACAATATTTGCACTGTGTCAGAAACAGTACTGTGATAAAAATTCAAAATCATGCATTAGTAATGCATACATGTAACCTTGTTAAGATTAATTGGCACAAAAACACCTTAAGATAATAAGTGATCAGAAAAACCTGACTGTGAGTTCATAAGTTCAATAATGACCACTGTTCCTTGAGTATTTTCAACATTAACAGAAAACAACCCTTCAAAAGAAAATCAGTGCCCCTGGATATAACGGAACACTTTTTTAACTTGCTCATGCTCCATAATCTTAAATGGACTGTTGCCAATCAAATGAACGTGTCCAATTTTGCATCTTGGCATTTGCATGACGAAAGAAATATAATTACATGTATTATAGCTACAGGTATTTTCACCAGTTTTGTTGAACTGACTGCCATTTTAATTTAAACACGATTTACCTTATGGCTTGCTGAAACACAACCTGGGTGCTGAACTTATGATAGAAAAATGATATATCTTGTTAATGTAAACATCATAATTTTCAGTGAAATCATTATCAAAAGGGAATTTGCCTCCACAGAATTCCCCTCCGCAACAAAATTTAATGAATCTCTCTTGGCTATAGTTTAAAATAAATTTTCTTTTCAAACATAATACAAATAACCCTTGACCTAAAATTAGAAGATTTGAAAACATGAAAGTTGACTTTGTCATTTACAAATGCACCAACAAAACTTTTAGGCTTCAAAACGTTGCGGAAGGGAAAAGAGCATCCAGAAGGCTGTCTGCAGGTGACATACTGATAGAAATGTAGAGTTTGGCCAGTGTCTAAGTTACTTAGTCTGGAGTAGTATGTGTCCTAGACCAGTTAACTAAAATTGCTGTTTTTTTTTTATATTCTACCAACATAAAACTTTCCCCTCCGCAACAGCTGTTATCATTAGGTTACATAATTTATGATAATTTATACATAAACAACAATTCATATCAAACAATTCTAGTTGTTTTCAAAAGCCTTATTTAACATGTTATCCATTTATCAGAAAATTGGGCAATTTAAGCAAATTTATATCTCGTCCAAATTACTGTGGAATGACGGGTTGACTGTTGAAGTTTTCAGCATTTTTTTGGTATAATTTTGCTAGCAACATTGATAAGGGGGAAGGGGCTGCAGTGTGTGAGATATTAGGTAAATGAATAACACCAAAAGAAGATCAAAAATAGTGTGTCCACTATTTTTGCAACTTGTTGCAGTATTGTGTTTAGACCCTAAAACTGTAGCTACGCTTGCAAAATTATTTACACTTGTAAAGGTTTCATAAAATTAATGAGCCCTTAGTCCATTGTGAACAGTAATGTTACATATATGTTGGTACACTTAAAAGTTTATTTATATTGACACTTTGAATAATAGAAAACAGAACTTGATTTCTGATAAAACAATCTAAAAAGGGGCATTAAGCTGACCTGCCACATCATTACAAATTTGAAGGTAATCTTTTTTGAAAGTAATTCAAACTAGTTAAAACTAGGGAAGCTAAGAGATGGTCATCATTTTCATAAAGCCCCTCAAAAGCTGTCCCAGAGTTAACTCTACTTTATGCCACATAAATTTTATGATAAAAATGATTCACTAACCTTTTTGATAAGCTTTTTGTTTCCTCCCATAATGGCCTTTGCCAAATCTGATTTGGCCTCAATAATTTTGCCCATAATAGGAACCTGTATAAGATAATAGTGGGTGAATCTAAGGATGATAAATCCTAAGCCATTTACTGTTTATAAAGTAAATATTAAAAATTTTAAGCTTGGTAGTGAATAAATAACGTATGATCAGCATCATCATGTCATGAACATGACACAAAAAGACTAATATTAATTTAAAGCCAGTTATTTAAACAAATTCTAACTTAGACTGAGGTTTAAAACATCAATTAAATAAAAATGGTAATAGCTTATTTAGCACTGGGGCACTAATTGGGGGCACTGCTGTACAGAAATCAAATCAACACAAGGTTGGGTTTTGGTTTTTTAGGAGAGAGGACTGAAACCGCAGTACCTGGAGAAAAACCTCTTGGAGCAGACTAGAGAACCAACAAACTCAACCCACATGTGACGCCGAGTCTGGGAATCGAACCCGGACCACATTGGTGGGAGGCGAGTGCTCTCACTACTTCTTCTTCATCGCTGTTCTCTTTGTTAATCAGATCTTGTATTACGTGGGTTGTCAAACAGATAAATGATTTTATTGTCATAATGTTCAAAATGTTTTAACTTTTCTTTTCGCATAAATTCCTGAATCGCACATCAGAGTCATAAATCGGTTCAAAATCCGTCCGGACCAAAAACCACTATCATCACAGTCCTTTTGCCGAAGACAGAAATGAACGATCAGAAAAATATATACACAGGAGAATTCTCATAGTGTTTATACCAGCTATTACCTACAAATAACTGACGGATGGCCTGTCTGATATGCAAGAAAAACCATGAATTTTGACACATACCTTCTTCTTCGCCTCCGCCATCTTGCGATCGACCACTTGTTTCCAGTCTCCTCTCCGTTTACTACATGGAGGTCCCCTAACCCAGAGGCGCCACAGGTGTAAATTACAAAGATGTTCAGGGCATATTTTTTCCTTCGGATGTTTTACGAAGGGTTGTGTGTAAAGTAAAAGGAATCCGATGACGAAAATAGGAAATAAAGGATGAACACATCTCTTCTTTATTATACTCTGTGCTTTAACTTTTTTTGTCTGTTTGAGAATGATGTTGGCCTGTTGAAGTCGATGTTAACGGTCCTCAACATTATATAAGATAAGGCGTTGCTTTGCTTGGAAAGTTATCAGCACTTCTGATATGGCCCGCTTGACCGTTACAAAAGTGCCCTAATCCTTGACGAAAATAGTCATTACTCTTCTTGCCCTATGAAAAGACACTGACTAATAGAAGTGCTGTGGAATAAAAGCTTCTTTTACAGCCGCAGAAGCTGCAATTTCGATGACAATTCGACTTTGACGCTGTAAAGTTCAGTATTGTGATTTTGAAAGGTTTCGAAGACATCGCATGTCTATGACAAAACATACATCCTCGCTGGATTTTTTCAAGCTTGGAATTTCTCTAAAATTATTGACTTGTGGAAAGTGAGTGAATGGCCAAAATGTGCTAAATGAGTCGGATATCAAGACGATCATTCTGAATTTCTTTTAAAAAACAATTAAAAAGTCCTTTCCACGGGCTAGGGAACTTTTGTAACCTTAACAAAGTTTAAAAAATCGTAAAAAATATTGTTTTAACAGGTTGGAGCTGAAACTCTCACGGATTGGTGAAGAGTTCGATTGCTATCGTTTGACTATCTCCGGACGTCGTAAACACATCTTATATAAAAGATATCCGAAAGAGACTGGACGTTACAAGAAAGGCCCTATTTTCGATCTCCAGAGAGACAGAGAGAGAGAGTCAATGCAAACGTATCCCATTATGGCTGCTAGTCCTTGGAATTGGAGTGGACTCTTGCATAACCACGCAACCTTCGCTCACCCTTGTGTTTTCGTGCAACATGGACTCGGCAAAACGGTAGGTGCATCTCACTTTTTACTTGACCACTTCTGCTGTTATTTTATGGCTTTTGTTCTGCTACTTTGCCCAGTAAGAGTGTCATTTTTTCCAACGAAAGTTTGAGAAACAGTACTTCCATCGGAACACGTAAAAATATTGCCTTCCTCGCTGGTTCAATCAACAAACGTAAATACCATTGCTTGCCTTCTGTCTGCCGTTTTATTACTATGCTTATGACGCACATTAGCACTGTTCCTTAAGCATTATTCTGCCATCTGTCTTAGAGCTCCTTGAAGTGATTTTATCATTATTTATAAAAAAATCTACACTTTAATGGACTTAAACCTTGAAATGCAAAGCTAGTTGATGTTGTTTCATCTTGAAGACATATCGAAACTTACATTCCTTGTTTTTTGGTACAAAACAACCACTTTCATGCAGGTGTTGAAGTATACAGTGTGAGGGTGTTAATGAAGAGAGAATTTCCTTGGTTTTCTAGCCTTGAAAAATTGCAGATCCCCGTAAAAGAGGGCCAATCCTCCATTACTAAGGGGGCATATATGCCAAAAGGGGGCATATCCTCTACCCTGAAATTCGATTTCTTTCTTTATTAAAATAATCTTAGTACTGTTTACAACTTGAGTTTTCATGATGTTTTAGCATTAAAAGCTATCATGTTCAAACTTGCAACATCTACTCAGGAGACAATCAGCTTTACATTAGTTATTTTGTTATCACCATAAATGTGGTGAATACGCATTTTCTGAAAATGTTTGAAAATCAACAAATCTTTAAGTACCAAAAAAGCCTTTCTTGAACGAACTTTCATGATGACTTTAAAATGTGTCAATATTCGACCCTAACTGTTAAATTGTGATTCTATTAATAGTATGAATATTTTTCATTATAACACCCAAGTCGCCTAATTAGCATATTCATGAGGTACTTCAATTGCATTTTTCTTTGCGCGGGGTCGATATTCCTACACATAAAGCCAGGATTAGGGGGTGAGAAAAAATAGGATTTTCACGTGGGGAAAATGGAAAAATATGTTTTGCTATAGATTTAAGCATATATTTACGGAAAAATTACTAGCCCCTTCGTTAATGGTAAACATTTGAAGACAATCGGGGAAGCCTCGAGGGGAGGGGGGGCATTCGTTCACCTACAAGTAAAGTTCAAAGGTCATCACTTTCATTTACTAACAGATATAGCATTTACCTTAGTAGAAATAAACATTGAAAATATCCCACCTAACGACTTCATTTTTTGCAAAGATATGGCCGGAAACCTTCTTATTATCCCTACCAAAAATCTTGACAAACGGATAAAATCACACAGAGCTAAATCATATTCAATTTTTTGCAATATCTAGACAATTCAGTGACGCCTACATGACAGTTTCCGCCTTTTTTACCCTAACCCTTTGATTTTTAATAACCCTTGTACTAACCCTTTGATTTTTATTCAACCTTGAACCTCCCCTTTGATTTTTACTAACCCTTGCACTAACCCTTTGATTTTTACTAACCCTTGCAAAAATCAAACTAACCCTTGCAAAAATCAAACTAACCCTGAAAGTAACCTTAACCCCAACCCCAACACGTTGATTGTAAGGGTTAATTTGATTATTTTACAACCCTTTTGTAGATTGTTAGGGTTAGTTTGATTAAATTACAACCCTTAACATAACCCTTACCGTTTTCCTGTTAGATTTCAAAACAAATGGAAATTTACCCTTATCCCGAATGGGTTTTCTTTTTTTTTGCAAGGGTTGTGCCGACTCGAGAAAGGTTGATTTCTCTTATTGAATAGGGTTGAAACTTATATAACCCTTTGTGTTTCATAAGGTTTTTCGTCTGGTGATGAGGCAGGGTGGAATTTCGAAGCTTTTGCGTGACACGATATTAAAATAGCGGCCGAATTACGGTTAGAATGTTGTCATGTAGGTGAAAAAGTGACTTATCTGCTGAGATTTTGCAATCATTGTATGACAAATACTCATAGAGAATATTTATGAGCGCTTGGAAGGCAACTGCAGGCTTTTTATAGCGAAACTCGATGAGGTATACTTTTTCTACTAAGGTCTGCACTTGACGGCGCGAAATAACGGCCGGTCAACGGACTATGTCCGAACTGATTTGGGAGTTGACGGGTCAACTTTTCGTCTCGCCGGTCATGTTGACCGGTCACATTTGATCGTTTTGAAAATGAAATAAATTATAATTTCCATGCTGTTCAGCTGTTTCAGTTGTAGCAAGTCGCTGTATATTGTCAGTTGCGGAACTTTGATCTGAAATCCTGGGTGAAATGCTACAAGAACCGTAGTTGACAATGACTGCTTTAAAGTGCTATAAGCTCTAAGCAACAACTTTTTTGGAAATATATAACGCCAGTTTTGGTTCATGGGCCCCTGTTTTAAGAGTTATTTATTTTATATAATTTGACAGGCCAGAAACGGTACGTGAACGAGCTACAATGAATTTGGCCGG
>NC_090878.1:258771-288771 GCF_036669935.1 Montipora foliosa | reverse complement strand
GCTTATTTAGAAACTTTTGTCCCTTTCCTCGTGGGAAACTGATGTCATTGATTAAAATATGGAATGTTACGTTACGCGCGTCCCCATTGCTGACAACATCGTGATCAACTAATGTATCCCTTGGAAGCTGGATATCTCTGACTGCTTTTAAGAAGCTGTTGAATCCCTGACTGATTTAAAGAAGCTGTTGAAGGAAATCCAACTTTAGACGTTATCATGGTTGTACCTTTCAAAAACATTAGCAAGTTATAGTTTTTCCGGTTTATTTCTTTCCACCTTTTGGTGACACTTTTTTTAGAGCCAGTAGATATATAAAAGTAACCATTTGGTTAAGGATGGCTACGCACTAGGCGCCTTTAAATGATTTCGTTCTGATTCACACTAGATTTCAAGGGTGGGAAATATGTCCTCTGTAGCATTCGACGATATGTGTTCCATCAGGCGTGGAAAGGAACTGTTCTTCTGTTTCATGCAAGCGAGGCAAAAGTTCCTCTTCAATGTTGACGACATAACTTTCAGCAACGCCTTAGGTCAGTTAGAAGTTGACGTAGTTCCATGTACGGGAGAAGAGTTTTTTTCTATTCAACAACGTCTGCCAGATGAATTTTTTCCCTTCAATTTAAATAAAGAACAAGATTTGTTTCGCTTAAAGGGGCTGTTGCAATTAGACCTTTCACCCACCATCGATTCTTCGCCTAACCTTACGCCACGGCACACCGGACCTGACGATCAATCCAATTTCTTTACGCAACCTCCCAGATTGCAAACAAATACCAAACCGTTACAATCCAGTTTCTTCATGTCAACATTTTCAGTTGGAGCCAATGTCACGGGGGTTGGCCCCAGTGAAAACGACAATCAATCTAGTTGGTGGGGGCAAAGTTTGCCAGCGCCAAATTTCACTGTCTTGCAATCACAGCCAGGGCCTGATCAAAGCAGTGATCGTTCTCTGAGGGACACTGGAAATGAATTAACTTCTAGGACTAGGCTTGAAAGCAATGTTCCACATGTAATGAACTATTCCCTCGACAAGGAAACGCGTGCTGCAACACCCACAGGCGCAGATTCTCCTCATGCGGAAGGTCAGGTCCCCTGTGTTGACGCTAGCGAAGACAAAGACGTAACAAAATCGAGAAGGAGAAAAACTCTTTCACAATCAAAAATGCCCACCAGTCTGTGTTCCGAGCTTGCTGAAATACGAAAGTTTTACTCGCTGAATCTTAACTGCGATCGTGAGGGAAGTTCTTTGCAATCGTCCACTATTGATAAAATGCTCGAAAGGGTCAATATATTTCTGTGGTTCATGAAGAAAGTAAAAGGAATTGAACCCACCCTTTCACAATGCGCAAGTCCGCAGCTCGTCCAGGATTTCGTTAAATTCATGATGGAAAAGCAAGGCAGTAAGCCAGTCACCTGTAGCAGATACTTGTCGGCTATAATAAGCGTTGACAAAGTGCCATTCGTGGGCGCTCGAAGTGAGGAGAAGGAAGCCGCCCTAAAAAAGATTAGAGCCATTCAGAGGCAACTCGAGCGTTTGTCGAGTAAAGAGCGCGTCGAAGAAGTATTTGTCACCGGTCGGCAATCCAAAGTCGTCTACTCGGAGTTACTAGATTTATGCCGCGAATTGCAGTGGGAGGTCACCGAAAAAACCGGCTCTTTTAGGGCGCAAAGTTCCATGAACCTGTATCTGCTTCTTCTCTACTGCACCGCAAACCCTGGGCGTGTCAAAGAATACATTTCGCTCCGAATTTACAAAGATCAAACGGCAGACCAAATGAAAGGGCATAATTTCATCTGTTTTAACGAGGACGGCACGGTCATTCTGATCGAAGATAATTACAAGACCAGACCAACATACGGCACAAATAGAACTGACTTGAGCTCCATGCCATTCTTGACTTACCATCTAGAATTATATAACTCGAAGCTGCGGTCTCTTTTGCTTAACGGCAAAGAACACGACTACTTTTTGGTCGGTCCGAGAGGCGATAGGTTCTCGCATGCAGCCTACACCAATTACGTGTCGGCTTTGTTCGAAAAGTACTTCTCTCGCAAGCTGACAACAGTTGACCTCCGCAAAGCGGTCGTAAATCACTTTCTGAGCCTACCGGAAAGCGGCGATCAGTCCCTGAGAGAATCGCTCGCGACCGTCATGAAGTATTCCATGAGGACGCAGAAGAAATATTTCGACGAACGGCCGTTAGAGCAGAAAAAGGAAAACGCACTCGATCTCTTAAGCTCAATGGCATCTAGAGCCTTGGGTGAAGATTCTGTTGAAGTCCTGAGTGACGAAGACGAGGAAGGCAACATTGAATACCTGCCAACCCAAGGTGAATTTGTCGCGTTGGTGGCAGCAAATTCGACAAAACATGTGCCTGAAGTTTTCGTGGCTAAAATATTGAGACTCCCACAAGACAGTTAAATGGCCTACCTAGCCCGGCAAATTTCGACTGAATGCAGGAAAAAGTTTCAGAGAGAAAGTCAGTGCCCTCATTTACCCAATAGACATAGTTTACTTGCATGCGGACGGTTTATACGAATTGAGAACACCAAAAATTGACATCCACAATCAGGTTTATGCAAGAGACTCCAAGAAGTGACACTGTGTTCCGGTAATCGTACTGTCTTTCTTCTCCGACCGCCAGACAAGGCTTGTGTTTGAGACATCGCTGTCGCTTCTGCGGGGTCGCTACAGAGGACACTTTTCCCACCAGGGCCCGGTTGTTCGAAAGCCGATTAGCTTAACCCAGGATTAGCGTAAACTTTTGTTTCAAGTTTTCAACTTTTTGGTGAAAGTTTTTTTCGTTTATTTTTGTTTTTCAAGATTGAATTCTTCTAATGTAAAGTTTTGCTAAATATCAGCGTTGAACAGCATTTTGGAGTAGGGACAAAAAACTCCTTGGTTAATTTTTAAACTGGGATTAGCGTTAATCGGCTTTTGAACAACCGGGCCCAGTAGATTTTCTTTTCTGAATAATGTCGTAGTGAAAATTAGCGACCGATTGATCAAAGCCAGCCGCAAGAAAGGAAGAGCCCAAATTCGCCCAAAATTAGTCTTAGCGCTCGTTTGTTTTTATTTTTAAATGACGGCTTTTCCAAATGCGTAATCTGACTGGCAAAACGCACTCAGGTCAATGTACACGTCAGATATTTGGATAATTTCATGTTATGCGATTAACGGTGCGCAACGCATTCTGGGCGATTTTGGGCCTTTCATTTTCCGATTATAGTTTGTCTCAGTCAGTAAAACCCGGTGTTGACTCACTGCTTCCCACTACCTAGTCCAAGAAAACTAGAGATCCTTGCTCAACTGTGCGAACCGTTCCGTGAACGAAGGGATATCAAAGTAGTACTGGGTTTTACTGAAAAGACTTAAGTGCGGACAAAAGAAATCTTTCGATTAAGGACAAAGCGTTATTTCCAGTAATAATTCACGTAGTAGTAAGGTGCTTTACTGTTTTCCTTGGCTGGAAGAAAAAACAAAAGGCCAACACATTTTCTCGCGCTTGGAGCAATTGCTTTGCTTTTGATTTTGCTTTGGTGATATTTCATTAGAAACCGTTCTTTCCATCTCGTTAATGTTTCTAGTTTAGTACTATTGTTGAGCGTGAATTATGACCACGTGAATATGCGCGTAATTCAAATTGACATAGTTACACCAGTGTGGAATTACTATTAAAAACGTTCCTTGGCTGAAGACTTGTGTTTGTTCACTGTTGAACTAGAAAGCGTAAGCAACGACAACGTTGAAGTAATCGACGCGAAAAAAAATTATTGTCAAAGAGACTAGGCATTGGAAAGCGCGGGGTAGGACTCAATGTTGCGTTCCTTCACAACTTTCCGCTGAGAAATTCACCACGTGATCACTGCCCGGTTGGCAAAAGGAGGTTTTCAGCCCGAGCTGAGACTCAGACATATCTCGATTGTTTTTAGGGTTGGAGCCACCAAAGTGATCTATCAAGCCTCTCAATTCAAATGACTTTCCACAAAAAGGAAAAATAAAAAAACAAACAAACAGGGCAATAAACACTCGGATCTTCTCTGATTGATAAATAATTTTAATCTATAAAAAACAATGAACAGCTAAGAAACATGAGAGATATCATGCAAGATTGAAATCTTAATGAGAGACTATGGCTTTTTGGTTTTATTCCACGTATGTACAAGCAAACAAAATGAAAATAATATCACCACAGTTCCAAGTCTTAGGAGAAAGGAAAGAGAAAGGAAACTTAATACTTGTGCCCTGTAACTATGGTAACAGGCATTACTGAGCAAGACAATAATCTTCAACTTAATATTGGGAGAAATGATAATTTCAATAATGAGCTTTCTAGTTGTTGTTTTTGTAAGGATAATTCTGAATGAAGAGTGCTTTATGTGTTTTGCACAGACACTAGCATTTGAATAATGTTGTTCACAGATTAATGATACATTAAAGCTAGATGACTTGCAGGACCCTTGTACACAAGAAAGTCCATGTCATTTATCAACAGGAAATTTGAATTGATTGTTTCACTTGCCTTTTGTTGTCATTTAACTAAATGGAAACTAGACTGTTCTGTTCCCCAATTCCAAACATCTGTACAATAGATAAAGATTCATGAGTGCCTAATGAAGGCGAACAAATATTAGTGGTTTGGTTCCTTCCAAAAAAAGTGTCTCTCTCCTGACAGGCCATAAATAATATGATAAATAATAAGTGAAACATAAGTAAGTGAAGAAAGGCAGATAAACACACTGGCTGGCTAGAATTCTTTATTGGTTATTTTCAATCTAATCAAGGATGAGGATGATAATCTGTCTTTATTCATCTCCCTATATACTTAAATGATAACGCAACAATAATAGTCAATATCTTTTAGAAGTAAAGGGAGGACTCAAGCACTGTTACAGACAAGCCATGCAGTTGCATGTTTGCAGTGATGCGATTTGGGAAAAATTTTCACTGTAGAGCTGAAATATGTTTCTGCATAAGCTACGAATTTCAGTATAGCAGACAGAGCTTGACTGTAATGTGTAGAGTTCCCATTACTTATAATAGATATTGATAACCCTCCCCCGATTTATGGTAACATGTCTATTTCCCCGGCCCCTCCAACGCATGGTACCTCTATCACGACTGGCACCCCGACCCCGAATTGCTGACCCGCCCCTACCGCCGATCCCAGCCCCAGCCCTACTGCCGATCCAAGCCCCAGCCCTACTGCCGATCCCAGCCCCAGCCCCACCCCTACGGCGGCTAGCACCCGCACCCCTACTGCGGCCTGCTGCCGCACCCCTTTCTCGTCTTTCCCGGGTCTTCAGTGCCTTGCTTGGGCACTGCGATTTAAGATGCCCCCTGCTGCCACAGTTCCAACATCCTGAAAAAGAAAGAAAAAAGACTAGCTGTTGTATTGGCATGTACAATGTTAATAGGCAGTGAGGACAAAGACAAAGGAAAGTGGATGATATGTAAATATTTTCCACATTCATTCCAACGTGTTTCTTTTGTTTTTTTCCTCACTGCCTCAATATCAAGCTGAATATTTGATATTTCGAAAATGGCCTATTGAGAAGCGTTATCGAGTCATGGACTGTTGGCTGGTTCACTTTGCACAACTAAGTTGTAATGTGTAAATAAAAAGAATGTGCTATGCTCACTTGTGTAGGGGTGTGGCTCTTTTGGTTCCTTAGGAGGAATTCCTTCTCCATTTCTTCCTTCTAGTCAACAGAATGAAATAGTTTCTTCCACACTGTACATACACCTGCATACATTTATGTAGTTTAAGCAAGTCAAACAGAAGTTGGCATTGTTACTGTTATGATGAAAGGCTTACCGCTGTTGTCACTACGTTCATTGTTTTGTGTCCCATCTTGGGGGCACAAATCCTCCTCTGCTGTTCATAGAAGAAATATTTCAGTAAAGAAAGAGCAAGAAATGAGTAATGTTATTGTATATTCATATGGACCCCAATTTTAACAATTTACATAGTTTCAGAAGATGTACCTTTGCATTGCTGCAAGAATAATAATATGTAGAGTGTCCAGTGAACTGCACATTACAAGAAACATTGTTACTTCTAAGATCAAGGGTTTATGTACCATTTAATTCCTGTCTTGCATCTGGGTTTCCTACTAAACACAGCAAAAAAGATTGATATTATTAGAAACCTTACATCAAACTTTGTTCCAGTCACACAAGCATAAATTATTTAATTATTGGTTGTACTAATCAAAGCGCACAGTAAAAGAAAAAAAGAATAATATTAATACTAGTAGATTCAGAAGCTCTCATATACTTTAGAATATTCTCGAGGGTCACATACCAACTGAGAGGGTAAAGGAAAAGCTGGATTTTCACATCCTGGACTAAATGAAATTCTAAGTTATTATTAATGTGCATCGAACTATCGATAAACATCATTGGGAAATTTTAAGGTGGCTCTCAATTTGCTCCAGACAATGCCATGCCTTTTTTCTTTGTGTTCATTTTGCATAGAGTTTTACTGTTAATAGTTTGCTAATCACTCTTCACAAAGAGCAAATGAGATTACCTGAGTTGGTTTTTTGAAATATAAAAGCATTTAATGGCAACCTATTAGGTCACATCAATGAGTGCATCTGGTTGAGCAATTATTGCAGGACCCTAGGCCTTTTTACAGTATCATATGACATAACAGTGTTACAGAGTTCATTCTCATAAATGAGACATTCCCTAACTGGTTTAAGCCACCTTAATGTTATTGTTAACAAGGCCCTTCCAGGAGGGTCCTTGTTCCATTACAAAAAAAAACTACTTGTGTTCCCTTGAACCGAAAATGACTTTCAGACTTGTTCCCAGCTTTTTCATCCCTAAAACTGTATTATCGTCCCTTGCTCCCTAAGATATTTTGTCATACTTCTCCGATTCCCCAGTCCCCCAGTTCAAATAAGCCATGTTCGCTTGGAAACCCCTTGGAAGGGTGATAATGTGCATGAAAGTTTTGTTGCAAACAAGGCCAGTGATTTGCATTTTCGGATTTTCCTTGACTTTGAGATGTCAGATGCTTACTAAAGTCAGCTCATGTACGCGAAATAGCGCGTTTTTTCGAGTGGCAAGGGTCGCTCACTTGGCCGAATCAAACGAACAGCCTAAGGTGGGAAAAGACAGGAAAAAGGGAAGGAAAATTAAGAACAGTTTTCAACAACAGTTTGCTTACCAGATGCCATATTTGAAGGTATCGTAAATCGTATGTTTGAAAACTCCGCTCACAATAGCTTGCCTCGTACACAGTCCCCTCCCAATTGAGCTCCAGCAGTGGGCCAGTGGGTGAGCCAGTAGTCTTTGTTTCTCGGGAAGGGGAGGTTCCTTTTTGGCTCGTTGCAAGGTCTTGGACGTCGCTTAGGAGCGAGATTTTTGTCATAAAAATTAGAATTTCTGTTTTTTGCGACAAAAATCTCGCTTTCATGCGATGTCCAAGACCTTGCAACAAGCCAAAAAGAACCCCAGACATCCCCTCCCCGAGAAACAAAGAGTCATGGCTGACCAAGTGGTTTCATCAAGAGACTTTCGAGGGAAAACTCGAATCAGCTGTGGATCGATGCAGGTATTTTCATATCAAGGGCATTATTGTCGCTCTTTAGTTAAGCTTAATTAGGCTGATAAAGGAAAACGCCATTTCTTTTACGGAATTTTATGCGAAATCGATTGAGTCTATTTTGCTGGATTCATTCATAAGCTTCGGGGGTTCCAGAATTTAGTGAGCCATCCAAGTTTTTCTTTTGTTTTTAAATTTTATTTTAGGGGGAGTGAATAAGGGTCTTTTCCGTTTTTTAGCGACTCTAGCTTGCTTGTTTTATTTCATCTTGTCCGGTTTTGATTTTTTTTCCCGCGAAACTGGCACACTTTCCTAATGTTCACCCAGCTGACGAGCCAATTTCCAGTGCTCGATTGTTCGTACGCTAAAGGCAAACTCTTGTTTCCTTGTTAATAAGGCCTGCAAATTTCGATTTTTAGAATCAGTTTACCCACTAGCGCATACACTGAGGTCAAGGGTTACGAGGCAAGAAGTGCTCTGTTGAAGCTGACCAGGCAAATTCAACCTCAGGCTAGTTAAGGCGTGATTGAGCCATTATAAAATACCCCTGCAGAGAATTTAGAAACACGTATTCTTAATGAGTTAAACAAAGTTTATTGTTCAAGAGATTGATCAAGTTTTCATATGACTACAGGTGTTTATGGAAGCTTCTGAGGACCACTGGATATCATTTACCCTGTGACATCAAGAAATGAGTTTTCTCAAACGGAGGGTAAGTATGATGGAAAAGCTTTGCCAAACCCTAACCTAGCTTTGCTACAACCCCGGACATTAATCGTTGGAACACTTGACACTTCAGGACACTATACCCCTTCCCCCCTTACAAAGTTGGGGAATACCGCGAGTTTTGCAGGAAAATGTGTGATCACCAACTGTTTTCAACTTTGTGAAGGGGGAAGGGGGAAGGGGGAGATTCCCATAAAGTGTTCCAACAATTTTGACCGGGGTTGTCTATAAAACAGGAATTTGAAACATGTGGTCACGCCAAGAGGGCACAGAAAAGGAAGTTATTTTGCCGTTGTTGAAGGTAAAGGAGACTTTTAAATTCCATATTTGAAAAGTCTTTTCTTTTCCTTTAGAGAGACTGTGATTTGTAGATTCAGAGACAACTCTGAACAAAGAGGATTGTGAACGACTTTGTTTAATTAGATTAAAAAATGAGAAGATATGTTTACGTTTGTGTTCATGCTTGTTTGAAGACGTTTCGTGGTGGTCAATATCGCTAAAATAGTGAAAGAAATTTGGTGAAAACAAATGCAACTATGACCTCTCAGGAGAATGAAGCTTGACAAGAGTGTATAAGAGACGACAATCTAAGCAACAGACAGCATCGCAGTGTGTATCTGATAACGTACAGCCAAGCTGACGAGCAGATAGTTTCGTCGCGTGAGTCCTTCGCCGTAATAGTTCTGGATGCGTTCGAAAATTCTGATCCAGAAACACAAAGCCGTGTCGTACAATGGGTGTGTAGTGAAGAGAGTCATAAGAACGGGGGCATACATTACCATATGGCTGTAAAACTTGATCGTTACCGGAGATGGCTTAAAGTTCGTAATTATGTGGACACGAAGCATGGAATAAAATTGCATTTCTCAAGCGTTCACGCAAATTATTATTCTGCTTGGAAATATGCAACTAAAGAAGACAAGCAATATTTTCAATCACCAGATCATCCCGATTTGAAGCCTCCAAAAACGCAAAAGGCAAGTGAGACCCGTGTTGGTAATGGGAAGAAAGAGCAAAAAGCAAGCAAGCGCAAGAGAAAGGCTCGCTTATCAGTGTTTGATGTTTCCCAGCTTGTCGTTGAACGAGGAATTAGAACACGAACTGAACTTCTAGTTCTAGCCAAATCTCAGAAGAATGAGGGAAAAACAGATCTCGCGGAATTCATAGCCAATCGCGGGAACAAAGCAGTCGACGAGGCCTTAACTATTGGTTGGGACATAGAAGAAGCCCCTTCTAACCTTCAAAGAAGTCAAAGAACACGTATGGAAATACTGCATGCGGTAACACATCAAGATTGCGTTGAAGGATGCAACACCCAGTGGTTATGTATGGCTCGAGATATTCTGCAGCGAAATGGTATATCAAAAACAGAATTTGCCGAAGCAGTACGAACTCTTTTAATTAAAGGGCGTGGCAAAAATAGGAACATCCTTCTTATTGGCCCATGTAACTGTGGTAAGACATTCCTTCTAAATCCTCTGAATACAATATACAGAACATTTACAAATCCGGCAACAACTAGCTTTGCCTGGGTAGGTGCTGAATTATGTGAAGTAATTTTTTTGAATGACTTTCGTTGGTTGGAGAAGATTATCCCTTGGCACGATTTGCTATTACTTCTCGAGGGGCAAACTGTACACTTACCAGCTCCCAAGTCGCACTACTCCAAAGACATTGAATTTAAGCACGATGCACCTATCTTTTGTACAGGAAAAGAGGAAATAGTTTTTGTGCGAGGTTGGACAATAGACTCCGTGGAGACTGATATGATGCGTTGCCGTTGGCGAATTTATCGCTTTCACGTCCAAATCGCACCAAGTGAACAACGAGAGATTCAACCTTGCCCACGCTGTTTTGCAGACCTAATTGTGCCTTCTCAAGCAAACACCATCGCTAGTTCGTAGAATCTTCCGTAAAATATTGCCTAATGCGCTGAGAAAAATAACCACCGTTGTCGTCAGTAACGATGTATGAAATATCACTGATCTTTAAGAGCACGAACGGACGACACGAATTACCATGACGAATTACCATTGTTATCAACTTCTTTAAAATACAGTCTACCGGTTTCAGTTATAAAAATCACTTTAAGAGAACTTCTGTTTGAAAAGCACTATATACTATCGAAGCTTGTTTGGAATTCCCGATAAAATTAGCCGTAAACAATGGGATCTTAGAGGGTAATTCGTGAAAATTAAAGAAGATCTTAGTGTTAGACATTTGATACTTTGAAGGACACGAATTACCATTTTCAACTGAGGTCTGTACAAGAAAACAGCAAAGTAGGACGGTAGAGCTATCGCAAGTGAACATGTATGTCGAAAGTCATTAATCTTGAGCAAAAAAGAGGTTTATTTCACACCCTGTTGTAGTTTCAAATGGCCTTTTCTTGATGGTCATTCGTTGAGGCTCTCCGTGGTAATTATTGATTTGACCAGCCGTGTTTATGTGGCGTCTGCTATGAGCAATGCGCTAATATCACAGAACGTAAATACAAATGCTTAACTTTCCCATTAAATTCGCTGTAATAAATATTTGTCGGAAATCATGTTTTCAAACTTCGTGGCTTTAGTTCAAGGGGGAATGAACCAAAAGTTTCTGTCCAAGTTTTTAGTCACTTTGAAACGATTTGCGTGCAGACGGTCAATATTGTATTAACAAATACTTAATTACTGCTTACGAATGAAGTACTCAGTTGGAAATTCATACTTTCCATAATTCGTTCTGTTGGATTTGTGCAACAAATGGTTGGAATATGTACCTGGTTAAAATTAATATTTTAGGCGGTTTCCCTTACTTAAGAGTACATCATGTAGTCTCTTGTTCATTGAAGCAATTAAATTGTTAACTGTGGTTAAGGGAATTCCCGCTATTGTACGCATGATTTTAGGACATTTCTTCTCTCCGAGTTTTTCTCTACAGATCCTTAACACACTACTTGGTGAAACGTTACAAATATCAGCTATTTTTCGAACGGAGAGACCTTCAATATGCCTTAAGGAAAAGACACGAGCTCTAATATCACTATTAACGCGACTTCTAAATACCATTGCTATGCACTGTACTTTTTACGTTCTGTTTTCATAAATTTCCTTTGCTTGACTGTTATATAATATACCATGCAATTAGTAAAGGAATGTCCCAGTTTAACGTAGAACATAGCATTTTTTCTTCCAAAAAGTCTTCACAAGACACACGAAAAGCGTGACGCACAATGTTGCCTCACTATCTCTCTGGACCTTTCCGATCTTATCACGTCTACAGACAACCCCGGACATTAATCGTTGGAACACTTGACACTTCAGGACACTATACCCCTTCCCCCCTTACAAAGTTGGGGAATACCGCGAGTTTTGCAGGAAAATGTGTGATCACCAACTGTTTTCAACTTTGTGAAGGGGGAAGGGGGAGATTCCCATAAAGTGTTCCAACAATTTTGACCGGGGTTGTAGGTTAGCAAAAGCAACAGTAACCCTAACCCAAAAAAATTAAAATCCCATATCATAAACTACTTACTAACCGAGCTAGCTCGAGCCGTACTGGGGAATATTGGCCCTCGGTCCGTCCTGCCACGACCTCCCACAAGTATTCCCCAGTACAGCCCTCGCGAAAGGTCAGACATGACTTTTCTTGAGAATACACACTGAAATTTCGGTTTCACATCATTTTAAAAGCTAGCGCACTGCTTTCTGCTAAATGATTTGAGTTAGGAAAAGCTCTGTTCATATGCAAAACGCCAATTGGCAGTGTCTGAAGCTTCAGAGACAAAGGTAAGACATGACTTTTCTTGAAAATACAAACTGAAATTTCGGTTTCACATCATTTTAAAAGCTAGCACACTGCTTTCTGTTGAATGATTTGAGCTAGGAAAAGCCCTGTTCACATGCAAAGGCCAATTGCCAGTATCTGAAGCTTCATAGAAAAAGGTCAGACATGACTTTTCTTGAGAATACACCCTGAAATTTCGGTTTCACAACATTTTAAAAGCTAGTGCACTGCTTTCTGTTGAATGATTTGAGCTAGGAAAAGATCTGTTCATATGCAAAGGCCAATGGCTCGTGTCTGAACCTTCATAGACAAAGGTTAGACATAACGTTTCTTGAGAATACACACTGAAATTTCGGTTTCACATCATTTTAAAAGCTAGCGCACTGCTTTCTGTTGAATAATTTGAGCTGGGAAAAGCTCTGTTTACATGCAAAGGCCAATTGGCGGTGTCTGAAGCTTCATAGACAAAGGTCCGACATGACTTTTCTTGAGACTACACACTGAAATTTCGGTTTCACATCATTTTAAAAGCTAGCACACTGGTTTCTGTTAAATGATTTGAGGTAGGAAAAGCTCTGTTCACATGCAAACGCCTATGGCTAGTGTCTGAAGCTTCATAGACTAAGGTCAGACATGACTCTTCTTGAGAATACACAATGAAATTTCGGTTTCACATCATTTTAAAAGCTAGCGCACTGCTTTCTGTTGAATGATTTGAGCTAGGAAAAGCTCTGTTCTCATGCAAAGGCCAATTGGCAGTGTCTGAAGGTTCATAGACAAAGGTCAGACATGACTTTTCTTGAGAATACACACTGAAATTTCGGTTTCACATCATTTTAAAAGCTAGCACACTGCTTTCTGTTGAATGATTTGAGCTAGGAAAAGCTCTGTTCTCATGCAAAGGCCAATTGGCAGTTTCTGAAGCTTCATAGGCAAAGATCAGACATGACTTTTCTTTAGAATACACACTGAAATTTCGGTTTCACATCATTTTAAAAGCTAGTGCACTGCTTTCTGTTGAATGATTTGAGCTAGGAAAAGCTCTTTTCACATGCAAAGGCCAATTGGCAGTGTCTGAAGCTTCATACACACAGGTCAGACATGACTTTTCTTGAGAATACACACTGAATGTTCGGTTTCACATCATTTTAAAAGCTAGCGCACTGCTTTCTGTTGAATGATTTGAGCTAGGGAAAGCTCTGTTCACATGCAGAGGCCAATTGGCAGTGTCTGAAGCTTCATAGACAAAGGTCAGACATGACTTTTCTTGAGAATACACACTGAAATTTCGGTTTCACATCATTTTAAAAGCTAGCACACTGCTTTCTGTTGAATGATTTGAGCTAGGAAAAGCTCTGTTCTCATGCAAAGGCCAATTGGCAGTTTCTGAAGCTTCATAGACAAAGATCAGACATGACTTTTCTTTAGAATACACACTAAAAATTCGGTTTCACATCATTTTAAAAGCTAGCGCACTGCTTTCTGTTAAATGATTTGAGCTACGAAAAGCTCGGTTCACATGCAAAGGTCAATGGCTAGTCTCTTAAGCTTCATAGACAAAGGTCAGACATGACTTTTCTTGAGAATACACCCTGAAATTTTGGTTTCACAACATTTTAAAAGCTAGTGCACTGCTTTCTGTTGAATGATTTGAGCTAGGAAAAGATCTGTTCATATGCAAAGGCAAATGGCTCGTGTCTGAACCTTCATAGACAAAGGTTAGACATAACGTTTCTTGAGAATACACACTGAAATTTCGGTTTCACATCATTTTAAAAGCTAGCGCACTGCTTTCTGTTGAATAATTTGAGCTAGGAAAAGCTCTGTTCACATGCGAAGGCCAATTGGCAGTGTATGAAGGTTCATAGACAAAGGTCAGACATGACTTTTCTTGAGAATACACACTAAAATTTCGGTTTTACATCATTTTAAAAGCTAGCGCACTGCTTTCTGTTGAATGATTTGAGCTAGGAAAAGCTCTGTTCTCATGCAAAGGCCAATTGGCAGTTTCTAAAGCTTCATAGACAAAGATCAGACATGACTTTTCTTTGGAATACACACTGAAATTTCGGTTTCACATCATTTTAAAAGCTAGCGCACTGCTTTCTGTTAAATGATTTGAGCTAGGAAAAGCTCTGTTCACATGCAAAAGCCTATGGCTAGTGTCTGAAGCTTCATAGACAAAGGTCAGACATGACTTTTCTTGAGAATACACACTGAAATTTCGGTGTCAGATCATTTTAAAAGCTAGTGCACTGCTTTCTGTTGAATGATTTGAGCTAGGAAAAGCTCTTTTCACATGTAAAGGCCAATTGGCAGTGTCTGAAGCTTCATACACACAGGTCAGAAATGACTTTTCTTGAGAATACACACTGAATGTTCGGTTTCACATCATTTTAAAAGCTAGCGCACTGCTTTCTGTTGAATGATTTGAGCTAGGGAAAGCTCTGTTCATATGCAGAGGCCAATTGGCAGTGTCTGAAGCTTCATAGACAAAGGTCAGACATGACTTTTCTTGAGAATACACACTGAAATTTCGGTTTCACATCATTTTAAAAGCTAGTGCACTGCTTTCTGTTTAATGATTTGAGCTAGGAAAAGCTCTGTTCACATGCAAAGGCCAATTGGCAGTGTCTGAAGCTTCATACACACAGGTCAGACATGACTTTTCTTGAGAATACACACTAAATGTTCGGTTTCACATCATTTTGAAAGCTAGCGCACTGCTTTTTGTTGAATGATTTGAGCTAGGAAAAGTTCTGTTCACATGCAAAGGCCAATGGCTAGTGTCTGAAGCTTCATAGAGAAAGGTCAGACATGAATTTTCTTGAGAATACACACTGAAATTTCGGTTTCTTATCATTTTAAAAGGTATCACACTTTTTTCTGTTAAATGATGTGAGCTACGAAAAGCTCGGTTCACATGCAAAGGCCAATGGCTAGTCTCTTAAGCTTCATAGACAAAGGTGAGACATGACTTTTCTTGAGAATACACACTGAAATTTCGGTTTCACAACATTTTAAGAGCTAGCGCACTGCTTTCTGTTGAATGATTTGAGCTAGGAAAAGATCTGTTCATATGCAAAGGACAATGGCTCGTGTCTGAACCTTCATAGACAAAGGTTAGACATAACGTTTCTTGAGAATACACACTGAAATTTCGGTTTCACATCATTTTAAAAGCTAGCGCACTGCTTTCTGTTGAATAACTGAGCTAGGAAAAGCTCTGTTCACATGCAAAGGCCAATTGGCAGTGTATGAAGGTTCATAGACAAAGGTCAGACATGACTTTTCTTGAGAATACACACTAAAATTTCGGTTTTACATCATTTTAAAAGCTAGCGCACTGCTTTCTGTTGAATGATTTGAGCTAGGAAAAGCTCTGTTCACATGCAAAGGCCAATTGGCAGTGTCTGAAGCTTCATAGACAAAGGTCAAACTTGACTTTTCTTGAGGATACACACCGAAATTTCGGTTTCACATCATTTTAAAAGCTAGCGCACTGCTTTCTGTTAAATGATTTGAGCTTGGAAAAGCTCTGTTCACATGCAAAGGCCAATGGCCAGTGTTTGAAGCTTTATAGACAAAGGTCAGACATGACTTTTCTTGAGAATACACATTGAAATTTCGGTTTCACATCATTTTAAAAGCTAGCGCAGTGCTTTCTGTTGAATGATTTGAGCTAGGAAAAGCTCTGTTCACATTCAAAGGCCAATTGGCAGTGTCTGAAGCTTTATACACAAAGGTCAGACATGAGTTTTCTTGAGAATAAACATTAAAATTTCGGTTTCACATCATTTTAAAAGCTAGCGCACTGCTTTCTGTTGAATGATTTGAGCTAGGAAAAGCTCTGTTCACATGCAAAGGCCAATGGCTAGTGTCTGAAGCTTCATAAAGAAAGGTCAGACATGACTTCTGTTGAGAATACACACTGAACATTCGGTTTCTTATCATTTTAAAAGGTATCGCACTGCTTTCTGTTGAATGATTTGAGCTAGGAAAAGCTCGGTTCACATGCAAAGGTCAATGGCTAGTCTCTTAAGCTTTATAGACAAAGGTGAGACATGACTTTTCTTGAGAATACACACTGAAATTTCGGTTTCACAACATTTTAAGAGCTAGCGCACTGCTTTCTGTTGAATGATTTGAGCTAGGAAAAGATCTGTTCATATGCAAATTCCGATGGCTAGTGTCTTAACCATCATAGACAAAGGTCAGACATAACGTTCCTTGAGAATACACACTGAAATTTCGGTTTCACATCCTTATAAAAGCTAGCGCACTGCTTTTTGTTGAATGATTTGAGCTAGGGAAAGCTCTGTTCACATGCAAAGGCCAATTGGCAGTGTCTGAAGCTTTATAGACAAAGGTCAGACATGACTTTTCTTGAGAATACACACTCAAAGTTCGGTTTCACATCATTTTAAAAGCTAGCGCACTGCTTTCTGTTGAATGATTTGAGCTAAGAAAAGCTGTGTTCACATGCAAAGGCCAATTGGCAGTGTCTGAAGCTTCATAGAGAAAGGTCAGACATGACGTTTCTCGAGTATACACACTGAAATTTCGGTTTCACCTCATTTTAAAAGCAAGCACACTGCTTTCTGTTAAATGATTTGAGCTGGAAAAAGCTCTGTTCACATGAAAAGGCGAATGGCTAGTGTCTGAAGCTTCATAGACAGAGGTAAGACATGACTTTTCTTGAGAATAAACACTGAACTTTCGGTTTCACATCATTTTAAAAGCTAGCGCACTGCTTTCTGTTGAATCATTTGAGCTAGGAAAAGCTCTGTTCACATGCAAAGGCCAATGGTTAGTGTTTGTAGCTTCATAGACAGAGGTCAGACATGACTTTTCTTGAGAATACACACTGAAATTTCGGTTTTATATCATTTTAAAAGCTAGCGCAGTGCTTTTTGTTG
Organism: Montipora foliosa; assembly: GCF_036669935.1. NCBI lineage: Eukaryota > Metazoa > Cnidaria > Anthozoa > Scleractinia > Acroporidae > Montipora > Montipora foliosa. The sequence goes on along the minus strand of NC_090878.1, from coordinate 271,799 downwards.
AATCATTTGAGCTAGGAAAAGCTCTATTTACATGCAAAGGCCTATTGCTAGTGTCTAAAGGTTCATAGACAAAGGTCAGACATGACTTTTCTTGAAAATAAACACTGAAATTTCGGTTTCACATCATTTTAAAAGCTAGCGCACTGCTTTCTGTTGAATGATTTGAGCTAGGAAAAGCTCTGTTCACATGCAAAGGCCTATGGCTAGTGTCTGAAGCTTCATCGACTATGGTCAGACATAACTTTTCTTGAGAATACACACTGAAATTTCGGTTTCACATCATTTTAAAAGCTAGTGCACTGCTTTTTGTTGAATGATTTGAGCTAGGAAAAGCTCTGTTCACATGCAAAGGCCTATAGCTAGTGTCTGAAGCTTCAAAGAGAAAGGTCGGAGATGACTTTTCTAGAAAATACACACTGAAATCTCGGTTTCTTATCATTTTAAAAGCTAGCGCACTGCTTTCTGTTGAATGATTTGAGCTTGGAAAAGCTCTGTTTACATGCAAAGGTCAATGGCTAGTCTCTTAAGCTTCATAGACAAAGGTGAGACATGACTTTTCTTAAGAATACACACTGAAATTTCGGTTTCACAACATTTTAAAAGCTAGCGCATTGCTTTCTGTTGAATGATTTGAGCTAGGAAAAGATCTGTTCATATGCAAAGGCCAATGGCTAGTGTCTTAAGCTTCATAGACAAAGTTCAGACATGACTTTTCTTGAGAATACACATTGAAATTTTGGTTTCACATCATTTTAAAAGCTAGCGCACTGCGTTCTGTAGAATTATTTGAGCTAGGAAAAGCTCTGTTCACATGCAAAGGCCAATTGGCAGTGTCTGAAGCTTCATAGACAAAGGTCGGAGATGACTTTTCTAGAAAATGCACACTGAAATTTAGGTTTCACATCATTTTAAAAGCTAGCGCACTGCTTTCTGTTGAATGATTTGAGCTAGGAAAAGCTCTGTTCACATGCAAAGGCCAATGGTTAGTGTTTGAAGCTTCATAGACAGAGGTCAGACATGACTTTTCTTGAGAATACACACTGAAATTTCGGTTTTATATCATTTTAAAAGCTAGCGCAGTGCTTTTTGTTGAATGATTTGAGCTAGGAAAAGCTCTATTTACATGCAAAGGCCTATTGCTAGTGTCTAAAGGTTCATAGACAAAGGTCAGACATGACTTTTCCTGAGACTACACACTGAAATTTCGGTTTCTCATCATTTTAAAAGCTAGCACACTGGTTTCTGTTAAATGATTTGAGGTAGGAAAAGCTCTGTTCACATGCAAAGGCCAATTGGCAGTGTCTGAAGCTTCATAGACAAAGATCAGATATGACTTTTCTTGAGAATACACTCTGAAATTTCGGTTTCACATTATCTTAAAAGCTAGCACACTGCTTTTTGTGGAATGATTTGAGCTAAAAAAAGCTCTCTTCACATGCAAAAGCCAATAGCTAGTGTGTGAAGGTTCATAGAGAAAGGTCAGACATGACGTTTGTTGAGAATACACACTGAAATTTAGGTTTCACATCATTTTAAAAGCTAGCACACTGCTTTCTGTTGAATGATTTGAGCTAGGAAAAGCTCTGTTCACATGCAAAGGCCTATGGCTAGTGTCTAAAGCTTCATAGACTATGGTCAGACATAACTTTTCTTGAGAATACACACTGAAATTTCGGTTTCACATCATTTTAAAAGCTAGCGCACTGCTTTCTGGTGAATGATGTGAGCTAGGAAAAGCTCTGTTCACATGCAAAGGCCAATTTCTAGTGTCTTAAGCTTCATAGACAAAGTTCAGACCTGACTTTTCTTGAGAATACACAGTGAAATTTCGGTTTCACATTATTTTAAAAGCTAGCGCACTGCTTTCTGTTGAATGATTTGAGCTTGGAAAAGCTCTGTTCACATGCAAAGGCCAATTGGCAGTGTCTGAAGCTTCATAGACAAAGGTCAAACTTGACTTTGCTTGAGGATACACACTGAAATTTTGGTTTCACATCATTTTGAAAGCTAGCGCACTGCTTTCTGTTGAATGATTTGAGCTTGGAAAAGCTCTGTTTACATGCAAAGGCCATTACGTATTGTCTGAAGGTTTATAGACAAAGGTCAGACATGACTTTTCTTGAGAATACACATTAAAATTTTGGTTTCACATCATTTTAAACGCTAGCGCACTGCGTTCTGTAGAATGATTTGAGCTAGGAAAAGCTCTGTTCACATGCAAAGGCCAATTGGCAGTGTCTGAAGCTTCATAGACAAAGGTCAAACTTGACTTTTCTTGAGCATACACACTGAAATTTCGGTTTCACATCATTTTAAAAGCTAGCGCACTGTTTTCTGTTGAATGATTTGAGCTTGGAAAAGCTCTGTTCACATGCAAAGGCCAATAGCTAGTGTCTGAAGGTTTATAGACAAAGGTCAGACATGACTTTTCTTGAGAATACACATTGAAATTTTGGTTTCACATCATTTTAAAAGCTAGCGCACTGCGTTCTGTAGAATTATTTGAGCTAGGAAAAGCTCTGTTCACATGCAAAGGCCAATTGGCAGTGTCTAAAGCTTCATAGACAAAGGTCAAACTTGACTTTTCTTTAGAATACACACTGAAATTTCGGTTTCACATCATTTTAAAAGCTAGCGCACTGCTTTCTGTTAAATGATTTGAGCTAGGAAAAGCTCTGTTCACATGCAAAAGCCTATGGCTAGTGTCTGAAGCTTCATAGACAAAGGTCAGACATGACTTTTCTTGAGAATAAACACTGAAATTTCGGTGTCAGATCATTTTAAAAGCTAGTGCACTGCTTTCTGTTGAATGATTTGAGCTAGGAAAAGCTCTGTTCACATGCAAAGGCCAATTGGCAGTGTCTGAAGCTTCATACACACAGGTCAGACATGACTTTTCTTGAGAATACACACTGAATGTTCGGTTTCACATCATTTTAAAAGCTAGCGCACTGCTTTTTGTTGAATGATTTGAGCTAGGAAAAGTTCTGTTCACATGCGAAGGCCAATGGCTAGTGTCTGAAGCTTCATAGAGAAAGGTCAGACATGAATTTTCTTGAGAATACACACTGAAATTTCGGTTTCTTATCATTTTAAAAGGTATCACACTGCTTTCTGTTAAATGATTTGAGCTACGAAAAGCTCGGTTCACATGCAAAGGTCAATGGCTAGTCTCTTAAGCTTCATAGACAAAGGTCAGACATGACTTTTCTTGAGAAAACACCCTGAAATTTCGGTTTCACAACATTTTAAAAGCTAGTGCACTGCTTTCTGTTGAATGATTTGAGCTAGGAAAAGATCTGTTCATATGCAAAGGCCAATGGCTCGTGTCTGAACCTTCATAGACAAAGGTTAGACATAACGTTTCTTGAGAATACACACTGAAATTTCGGTTTCACATCATTTTAAAAGCTAGCGCACTGCTTTCTGTTGAATAATTTGAGCTAGGAAAAGCTCTGTTCACATGCGAAGGCCAATTGGCAGTGTATGAAGGTTCATAGACAAAGGTCAGACATGACTTTTCTTGAGAATACACACTAAAATTTCGGTTTTACATCATTTTAAAAGCTAGCGCACTGCTTTCTGTTTAATGATTTGAGCTAGGAAAAGCTCTGTTCTCATGCAAAGGCCAATTGGCAGTTTCTGAAGCTTCATAGACAAAGATCAGACATGACTTTTCTTTAGAATACACACTGAAATTTCGGTTTCACATCATTTTAAAAGCTAGCGCACTGCTTTCTGTTAAATGATTTGAGCTAGGAAAAGCTCTGTTCACATGCAAAAGCCTATGGCTAGTGTCTGAAGCTTCATAGACAAAGGTCAGACATGACTTTTCTTGAGAATACACACTGAAATTTCGGTGTCAGATCATTTTAAAAGCTAGTGCACTGCTTTCTGTTGAATGATTTGAGCTAGGAAAAGCTCTTTTCACATGTAAAGGCCAATTGGCAGTGTCTGAAGCTTCATACACACAGGTCAGAAATGACTTTTCTTGAGAATACACACTGAATGTTCGGTTTCACATCATTTTAAAAGCTAGCGCACTGCTTTCTGTTAAATGATTTGAGCTAGGAAAAGCTCTGTTCACATGCAAAAGCCTATGGCTAGTGTCTGAAGCTTCATAGACAAAGGTCAGACATGACTTTTCTTGAGAATACACACTGAAATTTCGGTTTCACATCATTTTAAAAGCTAGCACACTGCTTTCTGTTGAATGATTTGAGCTAGGAAAAGCTCTGTTCTCATGCAAAGGCCAATTGGCAGTTTCTGAAGCTTTATAGACAAAGATCAGACATGACTTTTCTTTAGAATACACACTGAAATTTCGGTTTCACATCATTTTAAAAGCTAGCGCCCTGCTTTCTGTTAAATGATGTGAGCTAGGAAAAGCTCTGTTCACATGCAAAAGCCTATGGCTAGTGTCTGAAGCTTTATAGACAAAGGTCAGACATGACTTTTTTTGAGAATACACACTGAAATTTCGGTGTCAGATCATTTTAAAAGCTAGTGCACTGCTTTCTGTTGAATGATTTGAGCTAGGAAAAGCTCTGTTCACATGCAAAGGCCAATTGGCAGTGTCTGAAGCTTCATACACACAGGTCAGACATGACTTTTCTTGAGAATACACACTGAATGTTCGGTTTCACATCATTTTAAAAGCTAGCGCACTGCTTTTTGTTGAATGATTTGAGCTAGGAAAAGTTCTGTTCACATGCGAAGGCCAATGGCTAGTGTCTGAAGCTTCATAGAGAAAGGTCAGACATGAATTTTCTTGAGAATACACACTGAAATTTCGGTTTCTTATCATTTTAAAAGGTATCACACTGCTTTCTGTTAAATGATTTGAGCTACGAAAAGCTCGGTTCACATGCAAAGGTCAATGGCTAGTCTCTTAAGCTTCATAGACAAAGGTCAGACATGACTTTTCTTGAGAATACACCCTGAAATTTCGGTTTCACAACATTTTAAAAGCTAGTGCACTGCTTTCTGTTGAATGATTTGAGCTAGGAAAAGATCTGTTCATATGCAAAGACCAATGGCTCGTGTCTGAACCTTCATAGACAAAGGTTAGACATAACGTTTCTTGAGAATACACACTGAAATTTCGGTTTCACATCATTTTAAAAGCTAGCGCACTGCTTTCTGTTGAATAATTTGAGCTAGGAAAAGCTCTGTTCACATGCAAAGGCCAATTGGCAGTGTATGAAGGTTCATAGACAAAGGTCAGACATGACTTTTCTTGAGAATACACACTAAAATTTCGGTTTTACATCATTTTAAAAGCTAGCGCACTGCTTTCTGTTGAATGATTTGAGCTAGGAAAAGCTCTGTTCACATGCAAAGGCCAATTGGCAGTGTCTGAAGCTTCATAGACAAAGGTCAAACTTGACTTTTCTTGAGGATACACACCGAAATTTCGGTTTCACATCATTTTAAAAGCTAGCGCACTGCTTTCTGTTAAATGATTTGAGCTTGGAAAAGCTCTGTTCACATGCAAAGGCCAATGGCCAGTGTTTGAAGCTTCATAGACAAAGGTCAGACATGACTTTTCTTGAAAATACACATTGAAATTTCGGTTTGACATCATTTTAAAAGCTAGCGCACTGCTTTCTGTTGAATGATTTGAGCTAGGAAAGGCTCTGTTCACATTTAAAGGCCAATTGGCAGTGTCTGAAGCTTTATACACAAAGGTCAGACATGACTTTTCTTGAGAATAAACATTAAAATTTCGGTTTCACATCATTTTAAAAGCTAGCGCACTGCTTTCTGTTGAATGATTTGAGCTAGGAAAAGCTCTGTTCACATGCAAAGGCCAATGGCTAGTGTCTGAAGCTTCATAAAGAAAGGTCAGACATGACTTTTGTTGAGAATACACACTGAACATTCGGTTTCTTATCATTTTAAAAGGTATCGCACTGCTTTCTGTTGAATGATTTGAGCTAGGAAAAGCTCGGTTCACAGGCAAAGGTCAATGGCTAGTCTCTTAAGCTTCATAGACAAAGGTGAGACATGACTTTTCTTGAGAATACACACTGAAATTTCGGTTTCACAACATTTTAAGAGCTAGCGCACTGCTTTTTGTTGAATGATTTGAGCTAGGAAAAGATCTGTTCATATGCAAATTCCGATGGCTTGTGTCTTAACCATCATAGACAAAGGTCAGACATAACGTTCCTTGAGAATACACACTGAAATTTCGGTTTCACATTCTTATAAAAGCTAGCGCACTGCTTTTTGTTGAATGATTTGAGCTAGGAAAAGCTCTGTTCACATGCAAAGGCCAATTGGCAATGTCTGAAGCTTTATAGACAAAGGTCAGACATGACTTTTCTTGAGAATACACACTCAAAGTTCGGTTTCACATCATTTTAAAAGCTAGCGCACTGCTTTCTGTTGAATGATTTGAGCTAAGAAAAGCTGTGTTCACATGCAAAGGCCAATTGGCAGTGTCTGAAGCTTCATAGAGAAAGGTCAGACATGACGTTTCTCGAGTATACACACTGGAATTTCGGTTTCACCTCATTTTAAAAGCAAGCACACTGCTTTCTGTTAAATGATTTGAGCTGGAAAAAGCTCTGTTCACATGAAAAGGCGAATGGCTAGTGTCTGAAGCTTCATAGACAGAGGTAAGACATGACTTTTCTTGAGAATAAACACTGAACTTTCGGTTTCACATCATTTTAAAAGGTAGCGCACTGCTTTCTGTTGAATCATTTGAGCTAGGAAAAGCTCTGTTCACATGCAAAGGCCAATGGTTAGTGTTTGTAGCTTCATAGACAGAGGTCAGACATGACTTTTCTTGAGAATACACACTGAAATTTCGGTTTTATATCATTTTAAAAGCTAGCGCAGTGCTTTTTGTTGAATGATTTGAGCTAGGAAAAGCTCTATTTACATGCAAAGGCCTATTGCTAGTGTCTAAAGGTTCATAGACAAAGGTCAGACATGACTTTTCTTGAAAATAAACACTGAAATTTCGGTTTCACATCATTTTAAAAGCTAGCACACTGCTTTCTGTTGAATGATTTGAGCTAGGAAAAGCTCTGTTCACATGCAAAGGCCAATTGGCAGTGTCTGAAGCTTCATAGACAAAGATTAGACATGACTTTTCTTGAGAATACACACTGAAATTTCGGTTTCACATCATTTTAAAAGCTAGCGCACTGCTTTCTGTTGAATGATTTGAGCTAGGAAAAGCTCTGTTCACATGCAAAGACCAATTGGCAGTGTCTGAAGCTTCATAGACAAAGATCAGATATGACTTTTCTTGAGAATACACTCTGAAATTTCGGTTTCACATCATCTTAAAAGCTAGCACACTGCCTTTTGTTGAATGATTTAAGCTAAAAAAAGCTCTCTTCACATGCAAAAGCCAATAGCTAGTGTCTGAAGGTTCATAGAGAAAGGTCAGACATGACGTTTGTTGAGAATACACACTGAAATTTAGGTTTCACATCATTTTAAAAGCTAGCACACTGCTTTCTGTTGAATGATTTGAGCTAGGAAAAGCTCTGTTCACATGCAAAGGCCTAAAGCTAGTGTCTGAAGCTTCATAGACTATGGTCAGACCTGACTTTTCTTGAGAATACACATTGAAATTTTGGTTTCACATCATTTTAAAAGCTAGCGCACTGCGTTCTGTAGAATGATTTGAGCTAAGAAAAGCTCTGTTCACATGCAAAGGCCAATTGGCAGTGTCTGAAGCTTCATAGACAAAGGTCAAACTTGACTTTTCTTGAGCATACACACTGAAATTTCGGTTTCACATCATTTTAAAACCTAGCGCACTGTTTTCTGTTGAATGATTTGAGCTTGGAAAAGCTCTGTTCACATGCAAAGGCCAATAGCTAGTGTCTGAAGGTTTATAGACAAAGGTCAGACATGACTTTTCTTGAGAATACACATTGAAATTTTGGTTTCACATCATTTGAAAAGCTAGCGCACTGCGTTCTGTAGAATTATTTGAGCTAGGAAAAGCTCTGTTCACATGCAAAGGCCAATTGGCAGTGTCTAAAGCTTCATAGACAAAGGTCAGACATGACTTTTCTTGAGAATACACACTCAAATTTTGGTTTCACATCATTTTAAAAGCTAGTGCACTGCTTTTTGTTGAATGATTTGAGCTAGGAAAAGCTCTGTTCACATGCAAAGGCCTATAGCTAGTGTCTGAAGCTTCAAAGAGAAAGGTCGGAGATGACTTTTCTAGAAAATACACACTGAAATCTCGGTTTCTTATCATTTTAAAAGCTAGCGCACTGCTTTCTGTTGAATGATTTGAGCTTGGAAAAGCTCTGTTTACATGCAAAGGTCAATGGCTAGTCTCTTAAGCTTCATAGACAAAGGTGAGACATGACTTTTCTTAAGAATACACACTGAAATTTCGGTTTCACAACATTTTAAAAGCTAGCGCATTGCTTTCTGTTGAATGATTTGAGCTAGGAAAAGATCTGTTCATATGCAAAGGCCAATGGCTAGTGTCTTAAGCTTCATAGACAAAGTTCAGACATGACTTTTCTTGAGAATACACATTGAAATTTTGGTTTCACATCATTTTAAAAGCTAGGGCACTGCTTTCTGTTGAATGATTTGAGCTAGGAAAAGCTCTGTTCACATGCAAAGGCCTATGGCTAGTGTCTGAAGCTTCATAGAGAAAGGTCGGAGATGACTTTTCTAGAAAATGCACACTGAAATTTCGGTTTCTTATCATTTTAAAAGGTATCGCACTGCTTTCTGTTGAATGATTTTTGCTAGGAAAAGCTCTGTTCACATGCAAAGGCCAATGGCTAGTGTTTGAAGCTTTATAGACAAAGGTCGAACTTGACTTTTCTTGAGGATACACACTAAAATTTCGGTTTCACATCATTTTAAAAGCTAGCGCACTGCTTTCTGTTGAATGATTTGAGCTAGGAAAAGCTCTGTTCACATGCAAAGGCCAAATGGCAGTGTCTGAAGCTTCATAGACAAAGGTGAGAGATGACATTTCTTGAGAATACACACTAAAAATTTCGGTTTCACAACATTTTAAAAGCTAGCGCACTGCTTTCTGTTGAATGATTTGAGCTAGGAAAAGCTCTGTTCACATGCAAAGGCCAATTGGCAGTGTCTAAAGCTTCATAGACAAAGGTCAGACATAACTTTTCTTGAGAATACACACTGAAATTTCGGTTTCACATCATTTTAAAAGCTAGCGCACTGCTTTCTGGTGAATGATGTGAGCTAGGAAAAGCTCTGTTCACATGCAAAGGGCAATTTCTAGTGTCTTAAGCTTCATAGACAAAGTTCAGACCTGACTTTTCTTGAGAATACACAGTAAAATTTCGGTTTCACATTATTTTAAAAGCTAGCGCACTGCTTTCTGTTGAATGATTTGAGCTTGGAAAAGCTCTGTTCACATGCAAAGGCCAATTGGCAGTGTCTGAAGCTTCATAGACAAAGGTCAAACTTGACTTTGCTTGAGGATACACACTGAAATTTCGGTTTCACATCATTTTGAAAGCTAGCGCACTGCTTTCTGTTGAATGATTTGAGCTTGGAAAAGCTCTGTTTACATGCAAAGGCCATTACCTATTATCTGAAGGTTTATAGACAAAGGTCAGACATGACTTTTCTTGAGAATACACATTGAAATTTTGGTTTCACATCATTTTAAAAGCTAGCGCACTGCGTTCTGTAGAATGATTTGAGCTAAGAAAAGCTCTGTTCACATGCAAAGGCCAATTGGCAGTGTCTGAAGCTTCATAGACAAAGGTCAAACTTGACTTTTCTTGAGCATACACACTGAAATTTCGGTTTCACATCATTTTAAAAGCTAGCGCACTGTTTTCTGTTGAATGATTTGAGCTTGGAAAAGCTCTGTTCACATGCAAAGGCCAATAGCTAGTGTCTGAAGGTTTATAGACAAAGGTCAGACATGACTTTTCTTGAGAATACACATTGAAATTTTGGTTTCACATCATTTTAAAAGCTAGCGCACTGCGTTCTGTAGAATTATTTGAGCTAGGAAAAGCTCTGTTCACATGCAAAGGCCAATTGGCAGTGTCTGAAGCTTCATAGACAAAGATCAGACGTGACTTTTCTTGAGAATACACACTCAAATTTTGGTTTCACATCATTTTAAAAGCTAGTGCACTGCTTTTTGTTGAATGATTTGAGCTAGGAAAAGCTCTGTTCACATGCAAAGGCCTATAGCTAGTGTCTGAAGCTTCAAAGAGAAAGGTCGGAGATGACTTTTCTAGAAAATACACACTGAAATCTCGGTTTCTTATCATTTTAAAAGCTAGCGCACTGCTTTCTGTTGAATGATTTGAGCTTGGAAAAGCTCTGTTTACATGCAAAGGTCAATGGCTAGTCTCTTAAGCTTCATAGACAAAGGTGAGACATGACTTTTCTTAAGAATACACACTGAAATTTCGGTTTCGCAACATTTTAAAAGCTAGCGCATTGCTTTCTGTTGAATGATTTGAGCTAGGAAAAGATCTGTTCATATGCAAAGGCCAATGGCTAGTGTCTTAAGCTTCATAGACAAAGTTCAGACATGACTTTTCTTGAGAATACACACTGAAATTTCGGTTTCACATCATTTTAAAAGCTAGCGCACTGCTTTCTGTTGAATGATTTGAGCTAGGAAAAGCTCTGTTCACATGCAAAGGCCTATGGCTAGTGTCTGAAGCTTCATAGAGAAAGGTCGGAGATGACTTTTCTAGAAAATGCACACTGAAATCTCGGTTTCTTATCATTTTAAAAGGTATCGCACTGCTTTCTGTTGAATGATTTTTGCTAGGAAAAGCTCTGTTCACATGCAAAGGCCAATGGCTAGTGTTTGAAGCTTTATAGACAAAGGTCGAACTTGACTTTTCTTGAGGATACACACTAAAATTTCGGTTTCACATCATTTTAAAAGCTAGCGCACTGCTTTCTGTTGAATGATTTGAGCTAGGAAAAGCTCTGTTCACATGCAAAGGCCAAATGGCAGTGTCTGAAGCTTCATAGACAAAGGTGAGAGATGACATTTCTTGAGAATACACACTGAAATTTCGGTTTCACAACATTTTAAAAGCTAGCGCACTGCTTTCTGTTGAATGATTTGAGCTAGGAAAAGCTCTGTTCACATGCAAAGGCCAATTGGCAGTGTCTAAAGCTTCATAGACAAAGGTCAGACATGACTTTTCTTGAGAATACACACTGAAATTTCGGTTTCACATCATTTTAAAAGCTAGCGCACTGCTTTCTGTTGAATGATTTGAGCTAGGAAAAGCTCTGTTCACATGCAAAGGCCAATTGGTAGTGTCTAAAGCTTCATAGACAAAGGTCAGACATGACTTTTCTTGAGAATACACACTGAAATTTCGGTTTCACATCATTTTAAAAGCTAGCGCACTGCTTTCTGTTGAATGATTTGAGCTAGGAAAAGCTCTCTTCACATGCAAAAGCCTATGGCTAGTGTCTGAAGCTTCATACACAAAGGTCAGACATGACGTTTCTTGAGAATACACACTGAAATTTCGGTTTCACATGATTTTAAAAGCTAGCGCACTGCTTTCTGTTGAATGATTTGAGCTAGGAAAAGCTCTGTTCACATGCAAAGGCTAATGGCTAGTGTCTGAAGCTTCATAGACAAAGGTCAGACATGACTTTTCTTGAGAATACACACTGAAATTTCGGTTTCACATCATTTTGAGAGTGGCTGTCTGTAAAAATCAGACAAATTCTTAATTTCGCGGCAAGGGTCGAAAATTCGATTTTGCTCATATTTTCATGGTAGATAGGCTAGGGCATGACAATAACTACTGGACAGTTTTTTCGGCAAAATATCCTTTTATTTGAGAGAAATATGCAAATTACCAAATTCCGTTAAAATCGCCATGTCACGCACTATTTTATTAAACAACTTTGAGAGTCTCGCATGCAAAACAACATTATTCTTCTGTCTTTAGAACACTTAAATATTTTTGTGCAATGTTTAAATGTGTTCTTGGTCGATTTTAGTGAATGTTGTGCTGTCGTTTTGGGTGGAAAATGATTAAATTTCGAAGACATGTATTTCATTTACTTAAAAGTACTTCGTAAATATAATTAATTTTCATCATGTGCGAAACCTTCAAATGGATTAAGCTTCTGGTGGTTGAATCGCCGAAGAATGTTCTACAGATTCCTGTAAAAATTTCTTTGGGCAAATGATTGTGAGCGACGCGAGAGCTTTTCAAAGTACGTTAAAAATGCAAATATTTGCCCTTCCGTTGTCAAATATCAATTGACTGGTTACCCATATATTTTAGCATGCGCCACATGACTTGACCCATATTAAGATGAAATAGACACAGAGATGATAATTTCGAAATTTTCTAACCTTATTTGCTGCATAAGGCAGATCCAAAAGCCGATTTAACGTGTTTTTCCCGCCATTTGGCACATATATAGCAGTACAGTTTCCTTCTGTTTACACAATGTCTGATCTACATCGCCAACTGTCATCGTATTTAATGGTCAAATACCATATTTCGGCGCATCTGATCGCCACTGCATCTAACTCAGCAACGGCTGAGTCATTTGTGGATAGTTGGTTACTTCGCACAGCGCCAAAATACTACCACATCTGAACGATTCACCCGATTCGCACAACCCCTATGGGTGATACCCGCTGAAAGTGCACCAAATTACGCGGGCATCACCCGCTATAGTACGTACTATAGTACCGGAAATATGCTATCGAGCGAAGAGAAAATCGGAGAGTAAAGAATGAATGACATTTGCATTCTAATTCAAACATAGTGTATTACAGGATAACATAGGTAAATATAGACAGTCTATGTAGAATATGCACACATTCCAATGGGAAATTAATCCCCGACGAACAGTAGATTTCCACAACATTTGAGTTGAAATACATTTACTAAGTTAGCTATCAGAATTAGCTTAAATAAAAATATTTTAACATATTGGAGGGAAGGATTTCCTAAAATGTTTCACGGAGCCCAGCTTGCAGCGTTTTTAGCTGACAGTTTCAGGTCAGAATTCGCTAATATATCAGG
>NC_090878.1:248771-253771 GCF_036669935.1 Montipora foliosa | reverse complement strand
ATAACAGCAAGGATGGTACAAAATAGGTGTTTTCCCTGGAGAGTTCAGTCGATGGCACGGTCGAATTAACTTGAACTGAGGTGTCAGCTTGCATATTTAATGAGCCAGAAGAAGAATTATGAAAATGAGCTTCTTCTAATTCTCTATTTGTGTACGTGATGGAAAAACCATTGCAAAGTTGCTGCTTGGATGGTATATCTGGACTATTTGTCTCCAAAAACGATGAGGTCGGTCTCCGCTTCCTCTGGCCAGCACGAGTGCCTCTGTGTGTCGGTTTAAATCTTGAAATGCCAAGACTGGTCAGAGACCGCCAGAGAATAGGACATAGTGGTTTCGATGGAAATAACGATGAAATGGCTCTCAAAGTCGATCTTGAATAAGTCAGTGCCATCTGGAAAAGCAAAATAGTAACTTATACTGTAGATGAATGAAAATGTTGTAAAATTTGATATAAAATTTAAAAAAGTATAAGGGAGTTTAAAACATGTGCTGCCTGTTAGGCGCACATCAGGGGCAAAGCACATTTATTGGAGCGCTATGGCGGTAGTCGCGTACTATAGTACGTTATTCACCGGGCAGTTTTATAACGGGCAAATTTGTGAGAGAAATCGAAAATATAATTTGCCCAAATAGGCATTCTTTTAAGTTCCTTTAATTTACTGAAGAATGAGCATAAAATTGAAATCAGAGCGTTTTCAGCGGTTTTCTGGCGTATTTCGGATCGTAAAAGCACATTTATTGCAGCGCTATGGCGGTAGTCGCGTACTATAGTACGTTATTCACCGGGCAGTTTTATAACGGGCAAATTTGTGAGAGAAATCGAAAATATAATTTGCCCAAATAGGCATTCTTTTAAGTTCCTTTAATTTACTGAAGAATGAGCATAAAATTGAAATCAGAGCGTTTTTAGCGGTTTTCTGGCGTATTTCGGATCGTAAAAGCACATTTATTGCAGCGCTATGGCGGTAGTCGCGTACTATAGTACGTTATTCACCGGGCAGTTTTATAACGGGCAAACTTGTGAGAGAAATCGAAAATATTATTTGCCCAAATAGGCATTCTTTTAAGTTCCTTTACTGAAGAATGAGCATAAAATTGAAATCAGAGCGTTTTTAGCGGTTTTCTGGCGTATTTCGGATCGTAAAAGCACATTTATTGGAGCGCTATGGCGGTAGTCGCGTACTATAGTACGTTATTCACCGGGCAGTTTTATAACGGGCAAATTTGTGAGAGAAATCGAAAATATAATTTGGTCAAATTGGCATTCTTTTAAGTTCCCTTACTGAGGAATGAGCATAAAAATTGAAATGAGAGCGTTTTTAGCGGTTTTCTGGCGTACTTCGGATCGTAAAAGCACATTTATTGGATCGCTATGGCGGTAGTCGCGTACTATAGTACGTTATTCACCGGGCTGTTCAGTATGACGGGCAAATTTGTGGGAGAAATCGAATATATAATTTGGTCAAATTGGCATTCTTTTAAGTTCCCTTACTGAGGAATGAGCATAAAATTGAAATCAGAATGTTTTTAGCGGTTTTCTGGCGTATTTCGGATCGAGGCTCGAGATCGAGGTACAAGCAAGTTTTACGCTGGTAGGACAGAGATCCTTTGCAGACGACTTAAAAGAAAACGGGGTATTGTACGTTGTAGAGTAGCCTGTCGCTACGATAATCTGAGATTCAACCTTTGTTTTAAGATCGATCTTTTCATATGTTTTTGACTAGTCCAGCAAAGACTCCTTGTCGAGTCATGGTGAAGGACTTGGAAAACTCCATTTTTTTTTTGACAAGTCTAATAGTTACTCCCTTGTCATGCATGGAAGATGCGATGAGGGAGTGGAGTCCGCATCAAAGATGCGGAAAAGAGTGGCCCGTTTCCGCATCAAAGATGCGGGAGTCGAGTCCCCATGAAAGATGTGGAAAAGAGTGCCCCGTTTCCGCATCAAAGATGCGGGAGTCGAGTCCGCATCTTGGATGGCCCCTCTTCCGCCCTTCACCCAGGGGCGAGGGAGGGGCCTTTTTTTTTTGCAAGTCTCCGTCGGTGAGGACCGAGGCGAACCCCCCGACCCGGACAGATAGATGCAGAATGAGCAGGCGCATCTGCTGGTACCATCGGTCTGCCTCCGTGCTGGCCAGGCCCGAGTGGTCTTTGGGCCATGACTCCCCCCGGTTTTGAGCTGGCACGACCTAACCCCCAGAAGTAGTTGCAGAATCGCACGGCGCATCTGCCGTTGGTATCGGTCAGTCTCCAGCAAGCCCAGGGAAGGCCCTGCATAAGAGAGAAAAAGTGGGTTTTGCGCCATAACTCCCCCCAGTTTTGAGATGGGCCCCCCTAAGCTCGTGAAGTTGTTGCAGAATTGGATGGCGCATCTGCTGGTGGTATTGGTTAGTCTCTAGCACGCCGAGGGAAGGCTCTGCTCTATAAGTGAAAAAAGTGGTTTTGGGGCCATAACTCCCCCCGGTTTTGACCGTTTCCCCCCATTTTCCGTCAGCTTCACCTCCTAGGCCAAGCGCAGGTGTGTGCTTCGTAGCTCTTATCCGACCCTCAAAATTGGTCACCACTGCTCTAGTCTACTTCTGAAGAGCCTCAAGCCCTTTTTAGGTGTAAAACTACTACTGGATCTTCACGGCCAGATTGCGTACAAAACGTATCTCCGGTTCTATTGTAGATATCCCGTCGTGCCATACCTCGTTGGTATCGTCTCGATGAGATCTATCACGTGACAGAGTTTGGGTGTCCTGTGTAACCTTGATTGCCCTGTGGACGGTTTTTTGTCGATAACATTCCTACGTTTTATTCCCTTGGGACCGCACTGCCCATGCGCCTAGGTCACGTGGCCCAACAACTTTTCGCCCTAGTTTCGACCCGGGGCGAATCGAACAACGGACGCTAGAGGCCCGACAAGACCCCCATTTCCACACCAAAGTGGCCCCCCGGACTCGACTCGGTGCCCATCGGACGTGCCCCCCCGAGACCTCTCTGGCGCTGCACTCGGATTGGCCCAATTCCAAATCCCGGGTAGCCTGCGAACGCAGACGTATTTTCGGCGGTCGTTTCTCTCCCCCGAAAAGTAACGTCTGCGAGTTCGAGCTGCAAAACGATTTCTGTGACGTAAGATCTTTTGTTAGGTTTTTGACCAATCAAATTGTATGATAGAAGCAAGCTCGAGTTACTCTTGCGCGACTTCGTGCAATTGCGTGTCTGAAATACAAGCCATACAGGTAAGATTCTTAGTTGTGGAGCGTGATTATGAGTGATATAAACAACCATGAACGAAACTCCCAAGAATTCTCACGATTGTGAATGCTGCATTCTTTGTAGAGGGAAGTTCTCGGCGGCTAAGGAGAAGATACGTGTGTTTGATAAAAGCAATGTTGACATATGTTCTTTGGTATATCGTGCCACAAACGTTGATCTTTCTGTTTACGTCGACTGTGAAAAGCTGGCCATTTGTCGCACGCAGTGCTACAATCGTATTGTGCGATTCAATAATGCCCTGCAAAAGGTGGACGAAATTAGCGAAGAAATTAGGGGATATTTTGGCGGTAGTGTTTCCCTTCGTGTAAAAAGGATGGCGAAAGACAATTGCAAGACACTAGGCATGATTGATCAAGTTACATGTAGCTTATATCAATTGTTTATTGTAGAATTTCATTATTATATGATACATGTTCAATCTGCACTGATCGTAGTTAGCAAAAGTTAGTCGAGGCGAGCAGTGGTTACGCGTGTATAAAAGAGAGAACAAGTAGAGAAAGCTACGGTATTCAGTTGTCTTTCACCGACAAGACATTGTAGAACGAACAGGTATACAAATAACTAGTGTACAAAGCATGCAGTCAACTAAAACAAGTAAATATCTAAATCAATAGAAAGTGCAAATATCAGAAGCCAGATTATTAAGTATTTTTGTTATTAAGACAGATAAATCAATACAGTCATTTTCTTCTGAAAGTCTTTGGAGTAGGATACTGTGGTTTTTAATTTTAAAATTGTTTTTGGATAGATGGCGAATTTCACGAGGTAAACTATTCCAAATTTTCACACCATATATTGAAAATGATTTAATTTGTTTGTCAATTCTTGAGGGTTTAACAAAATAGTCACCTCTTGAAGATGATCTTGTTTTATATGAATAAATGCTTGCTTGAGAAATCAATAAATCAGCATTATTTGAAGTCGATAAATTGTTAGATATGTCATGCATCAGAACAGCTGCAACTGATTTACGAGAATGGGGGACTGCACTGAGACGTACTAGAGACTTTAACACTTATTAGTGACAAATAACATGAGCCTCGTCCACAGTAACTGCTCTGACAGATTTCCGGTACAACTCGCTCATTGCCATTTTCCTCCATGTTTCGTATCCAAGCCATAGTTCAGGTGATCCGAAGACAATTGAATATTCCCCATGCTTTACTTCTTTCGTTTGTTTTACGGTGGCTATTTCAGCCAAAGATACGGCAGTGATTCCCAGGGAATTTAGCCGCAACACTTGATCTTTTATCAGGCTGTGAGGCGGAGAAATCACGACGATGATATTTAATATTCTCGTCAGTTGACTGCAAGCACGAGTAAACCAACGGCAAAGCATGGTAAATCAACGACTTTCCAAAACCCGTTGGAAGATTTACAAAAATATCCTTCTCAGTTCTCTTGAACAATGTATTTGATGGACTCCTCCTGGTGCGTATTCAAACTGTCAAATCCAAAAACATTGCAAACCTGGTTGAACGCGTCGTTGAACGCTTCTTCGAGTGTGTCCGCCATTTTTTCTCCACGAGAATGCGTGGTTATACCGCGCACGAATCCTGCGAGTTAGTTCTGGATTTTTTAGAGCTAAACGGTGATTGGTGAATAATTCTTACGTCACGGAAATCGTTTTGCAGCTCGAACTCGCAGACGTTACTTTTCGGGGGAGAGAAACGACCGCCGGAAATACGTCTGCGTTCGCAGGCTAAATCCCGGGGGACTTGTTCCCGTAAAACCTGTTTTAA